>NC_142928.1:70177271-70307271 GCF_046866305.1 Octopus bimaculoides | reverse complement strand
TAATTTGTATTCAGATTTTGCTTAGAATTGTAATGAATCTATCGGAGGATAACACTGTAAATGTTATAATGCATAATCAATTTTCTTTAAAGCAAATGATTATTTCATTATAATAGCAAACCGTTTAGATATGGACAATATATGGAGAACATTGAGGATTTCCAATATACTTTATAGTTTAATTGATAGCACAACTGACTTTAAACTAAAGAACACTATAGTTATTATTTAAGTTAACGATTTTCTTCATAGAATGAAACGATAGTGAATTTAATAAAAATCTATGCTCTGAGCATCGTAGAACACCCAAGATGCTACATAAAGGATTGAAACAAGTTCGAAATGGAACACACATTTTCGACCCGAAGAAAGTTACCATCATATATTCTTCCCGAATCCTAAAGAAAATTGTCGAAAACTGAGATTTGTTGTCGCAAAACATCAAGATAGAATCCCAGTTAACTAAATTAGTATGTACTGGTGTAATAATAATAATAATAATTAGAAATGGGAACGTAACATAAAGCTGTGAGCAAAGACATTTGACTCCTAGCATGTTATCTTGCTGTTTTAACAAGATGCACTTTTCACATATCCGTACGTTGTAATTTCAAATGTAATTAACCCCAAACATTTATATGATTGATATTGCATTCTCAGTGAGTAGTTTCTTGATTAATAAATATAACTCGTAATGGGAACATTTTGAATAGAATTTAGAAGAAATGAATTACATTTGAAATATAGGAATTCGGGAAAAAGAATTTTACATCTATAACAGATTCATATATTCCGATACAACATTATGGTGTATAGAAGAATGAAATATCAAAGTTTCTTCATTAATTAAATTGATCATCATGACTAAATATCAAAGTAGAGTATATTACAAATAACATGAACGTTTCGAAAACATCTTTAGGACTATATTACATAATTTATATTTGCACTTCCAAAAGCAATTTTATTAGTGTATACTAACATTAATATTGAGAATCCAATTACCTCTAGGCTATATTCCGTACATTGTGAAATATATTGGTATCAAAGTTTGGCACAAGGCTAGAAATTTCCTTCGATGAGTAAGTCGATTACATCAACCCCGGTGTTTAAGTGGCTCTTATTTAATCGAACCCGAAAAGATGAAAGACAACGTGGACCTCGGCGGAATATTAACTGAGAAAATAAGGACAGACGAAATAACGCTGACCATTTCGCCCGGCACGCTTACGTTCCTTACATCTAGCCACCATATATTGTGTAATATATTATTAAGCATGTCTGCATACATATACACATATATACATACATTTATATATATATACTCATCTATAAGCATGTATATACATACATATATGTATACACACACACACACACACACACACACACACACACACACACACACACACACACACATATATATATATGAATATATACGTGTGTGTATATATGTATGTGCATATTTATATTCATTTATATTGTCGTAAGTACAAAACGATGCTTTTTCAGGGAACGAATAGTTTCACCATTCCATAACAAAACCGGTGTATTACACATTCACAATTTTTCATATCTTGGCATCTCAATCATTCGGCGATGCGATAGTCTGACCAAAAATGACGGCTATTGCAAGCAAGAATAAATATTGTAAAAGATGCATTTGGCTAAATTTGGACATACGACAGTTTAACATTATATATATATATATATATATATATATATATATATATATATATATATATATATATATATATATATATGTATGTATGTATGTATGTATGTATGTATATGCATATATATGTATATACATATGTATGCATTTGTATATACAAGTAAATATATATAAATTATACTAATTTATATAGAGATTTAAGAGTATTAACAATACTCAGAAACAGGCTAGAATCGAAATGCTTAAATCGAGCTAAGTTCCAATTTATAATTTGAGTGGAAGCTATTTCCCAAAGCATCACAAATATTACACTACTTGTAACAAATCATGTATAAAGCTAGCTTATTCGGTTACTCCTAATGTGGGGTCTATCATCGCTTCAATAAATAGGAATAACATAAGATAGCGTAATGATAGAAGTAATAATAATAATTATGATGATGATGATGATGATGATGATAATAATAGTAATAATAATAATAATAATAATAATAATAATAATAATAATAATAACTCTAATATTGTTGAGAATATTAAATTTAATAATGTGAAACTCATTAATGGCACCATCGATACTTGTGAAACGGAACATGAAAGGTGTACAAGAAATACAAACGGTGATATGAATAATAATAAGAAGAATGGCGGTAGTAATGATGATAATAATAATGATAATAATATTAGTAAAACAAATAATACAAAGGTAGGGTTGGACGAAAGTACAATGAATGCCGTCGATCCTGACAATGAAGGAATGGGAGAAAGTGGTATGCTAAGTAATGGTAGCAATAAATCCAATAAAGGAGAAGATAAGTGTAATTGTAGGGATCCTTCAAATTGTCCGAGTAGTGGAATTTGTTGCCAAGTTAATGTAATATATAAATGTAGCGTACAAATCCATAATGGCCAAAGGAGAATATATATTGGTAGCTCTATGAACTTCAAGCAAAGGTATACAAGTTCCTTTAACGATCAACAATATAGGACATCCACCGCATTAACATCATTTATAAACAACCTTAGGCAAAGGTGTATAGAGATCAAATTATCTTGGTTCATCCTGGCTTATGCCCCTCCATTTAGGATACGATCCACTAGGGAGGCATACTTTACTTGCACACATAAGATCCACTCGACATTTTTGAAGACATTTAAAAATAAAAACAAAAATAAGGATAAGAATAAGAGTAATAAAAATAAAAAGTCGTAATACGAACTCGAAGTAAGGATAATAATAATTTAAAATCTAAAATTAAAATTTCTAATTTAAAATTTAAAGTATAATTGAAGATAATATTATAATGAAGGAAATAAATATTAGTAAGTATTATATTACGTGGCAAGGATAGAATTAGTATGATTTGAACTAGGATAGCTAATTTCAGATAAGCATGGGAAGTCCTGTAAAGGATTACCAGAGGAAAAGAAACGTTGAGGCACGACAACCTTTTCAAAGAACTACTGATTTTTACTCTTCTCTACTGTTTTTTATTCTGTGTGTATCAAAAATATCGCTATCAATCTGGAGTAATAATTTGTAGTTTTGAAATCAGTAGTTCTTTGACTGCTATTTCTGAATTCTCAGTATGTTGGAGAAGTAGGTTACTGTCAATCCCTATATATTTATGATTATAAATGTTTTTTACCGAAAAGGTTTTTTCATACTGAGCTACCCGGCAAAATTGTTAATTATTAATTTTATTACTAATTGACGATTCCCTGCCCTGCATATCTATATATCTATCTATCTATATATATATATATATATATATATATATATATATATATATATATATATATATATATATATATATATATATATATATATATATATATATATATATATATATATATACGACGGGTTTCTTTCAGTTTCTGCTTATCAAACCCACTCACAAGGGCGGCCCGTGGTTATAGTAGAAGACACTTCGCCAAGATGCCACGCAATAGGACTGAACCCGGTATCATGTGTTTGCGAAGCACGTTTCTTATAACAGCTTCGTCTGCGCCTATAGATGGATATATATACACGCACAGACGCGCGCACCCATCTCTCTCTCTCTCTCTCTCTCTCTCTCTCTCCATATATATATATATATATATATATATATATATATATATATATATGAAGTAACAAATTGAGGAAAAGAAATTCTCCAAAGGGGTGTGTTAAACATCCAGTTCACTGATACTTCAGTTGGATACCATACAAATATTGGTATAATTGAATTATAAAGATAAATTATAGAGATATTCAATTGACAATCCAATGATTTATTTATATTACAATATTACATTAAATACTATGAATATGGTATAAAATATAATTATAAAAACAGTACAAGGCCAGCAAATTGTTTCGATTTATATATATTTTTTCTGATATACTTAATCACAGTTCCATCATATATATAATCCCTTCAGGGTCTTTGGCTTTAGAAAAAGACGAAATTCCGTGTGAAAGGACAGCTGTATTGTAAATATTAATTCAAATGTATGTGTTATAAGTGTGAGAGTTAATTATTCAATCATACAACAATTACAATTAAAAACCAACAAGAACAATTTAAGGGACGATACAATCAAGTAAGTGCACTCTACAACCATTGAAATTCACTTCATTTCAACTCAAACATATACAAATCAAACCCTTTCATGTCAAAGATAGTCACTTGTCATTGCAACATGAAACAAATATATATGTGTATATATAAATGTATATCATTAAGTATATAAGTGTTCTCCTACGTATAATGGCAACAAACATAATATAAACAATAACATCTCGAATACAACAACTCTCTTATCCATTTAAATTAGTTCGTATAAAAATAAAATTGTATAAATTAACTAATAATAGTTTTCTATATTTAGCATCTTCTCGGCGGGATAATTCCGTAGTACGTATGAATAGAAGACCAATGGAAATTTCTCCCTTTGTTTACTTAATGTATCGCAGGGAGAACTCCGAAATACTCCAACCTCGTGTATATCGTTGGTGATTTTTTCTTTCTCCGTCTTCCCTTCTTTGGGCTTTCCTATATTTCCGATGAAGAGCTTCACTCGAAACGTCAAATCCTCTTTCTTTCCTTTCCTGAGCGTCTAGTAAATTATGTGCAGCACAGAATTTTGTCAGTGAACAGGTCGCAGTCTCAAAGCGACGAAAATATTTTGACACCAATTAAATTTAAATGTTGAAGTGAATCTAACGGTTGTTGTGTGTTTCTTAAATGGCTTATAAACACCTTCCATGCTGCAATTGTTTTCATTCGAGCACACGATCTCAGATCAGGTCACTTGCTATGTAAGTACATCTCCATAATATATATATATATATATATATATATATATATATATATATATATATATATAGGCTACACCAATGGAAATCAAATTTACTAATTTTTTAGGGTTAATCGGATTTGAAGTTTCTATAATAATGATTGTTATTCGCAAACCAAGGAAGGGACAATTTAGTGAATCTACAGAAATCATCAAACAAAACAAGCAAGCAACAAGCACAGTTCCCAGATTCCCAGATCTGTGCGCCCGGGAGTGTTGATGCTGGTCAGGAAAGACCCGGACAAGGGGGATTGTGTAGATAATTTTAGGCCCATCACTCTGCTGAACGCAGAGATGAAGATTTCGGCAAGGCATTAGTGAAAAGATTGATGCGGGTCGCGGATGGCATGATCGGGGAAGCACAAACCTGTACGATCCCTAACAGAACCATCCAGGACAATCTTCATCTTATACGCTATACCGTAGAGGGTTATGGTAATAAATTTGGCTAAGGTAAGGCACTGGTCCATTAAGACGAAGCTAAAGCTTTCGATAGGGTGGACCATCGTTACCTGGTGACTGTCCTCGCGCAGTTCGGACTCAGATGGATCAAAGAGTTGTACGACAACATTGACTCGGTCGTTCGGGTGAACGGCCTTCTATCGAAACAGTTCTGCATCAAACGTTCGGTTCACCAAGGGTGTCCACTCTCCCCACTTTTGTACATAATGGCCCTCGAGCCATTGCTAAGAAAGCTGAGTGACATCCCGATAAATCCAGGAGGTGGAGCACCTGTTACGGTGTATGCGGACGACATCACTATCATCGTGACCAAGATGGAACACCTGCAACAAGTAGGTGAAACCATTAAGGTTTACGAGACGGTGGCAGGAGCAAAACTTAACTGGGAAAATCGGTCCGCTTGCAACTCGGCACCTGGAGGGGCGGATTGATGCCCAGTATCGTAGGACACTGGACGAAGGGCCCGGTTAAGTTGCTAGGAATCTGGATTGGTCCAGATCTCCAAATAGAAAAGCATTGGTCAGAGGTATCGGGCAAAGTGACCCACATAATCAAGACCTGGTCTTGGCGGTGGCTATCATTGAAAGGGAGAGTGGGTGTGGATAATGTGTTTAACGCATCGGTCAACATTTACCGCCTAACCGTCGTTCCCTGTCCAGATTCGTGGTTGAGTAAGTTGGAGAGACAAATGTTTCGCTTTTTGTGGAAGGGCTCCGCTCCTCTTGCAAGACGTTCTATTTGCTATCAGAAGCCGTTAAAGGGTTTTGTTAGGGATGCCTTGGCTATTGATGCGTAGAAATGTGCTGAGGTTGAGTCACCTCTGACTGTACTTGGATGGTGAACGGGTGTGGTCTCCGTTTGCTAGACAGATGTTCCCCGGCTTTACCGGTTTTTTCGATAGAGAAAACTGATTTCGTCATACATCGAGGTTGTGTACCTGGTACATGGAGTGTCGCAAGGTGCTCCTCCAGTTCCGCAGCTCAGGCAATGTCAGCGGTTTCGGTACCACCGCGACGTTCTATAGTAGATTGGTAGAGGCTGGAAATGAGGATGAACTGGGAAGGACCCTGAGTCTCGATGATAACCAGTTAGTCAGCCTGTTCCAAAGAACTTTTGGGCCGAAGACACTAGATAACTTCCAGAAGTCTTTAGCCTGGCAGTGTTACAGAGGAGCCTTACCCGTTTGGGATAAACTCACCAGACAATGCCACCCTGGGCCTGTCCAAGACGTGAGTGGGACGTGGAAACCGTTTTTCCCGCTATTGTTCAGAATCCAGGTATTTCAGAAGTGTTAGTTTACGCAGAACACCTGTTGTCAGATGGGAGAAGAGTTCAGCTATCAGGTGAGTCGATTTTAAAAATCAACCCACTGGACGTCCTTACGGATGAAGGTAAGAATTGCTTTCTCATAGTAGTAGCAATTGTGAGAGAGGTCGAGGATGAAAGGTTTTTGTGACATGCAACTTCATATCCGGCCTCGCCTTGCTAAATGTTTTTACGTTTCACCTGAAAAGAAAGGTGGCGCTGGAGAGAAGGTGTCTGTCAGAGAGCGTATTTAAAATAAGATGGACAAGTGTCTTATTCGTTATATATACCATCATTGTCATGTAAAGCTTTATCTCATTTCTGTGTATACGACCCCCAGACCATATTGTGCTGTCTCCTCTTTGTGCTTCCGTAATGGGCAATAATAAAATCATTCCCGAACGCTGAAGCATACTAAGACTGACATGAAATCAGAAGGAGCAAGCCCTCTGATGTCCCCATGCTAGTCAACGTCCATGGTTCATTGCCATTAATTTGAACTTCCGTTTTCAGACAATTGAGAGGATGAGCGAACGATACTATACGACCAACAGCACAGATGATTGTCCACACAATGGCCAACCTAGGATTACAACGGCATGTCAAGATTGCATCCTGTACCGACAGCACTTGCAGGACCGATTCCAGAAGGCAACAGAATCAGTTAGGCAGACCATAAGGACTCACCAAAGACATATTTGTACAGAGACAATTTGCTGTCGGCTGAGATCTTTTAATCTGTCTTGTCGACGCCTGCAGTGGAAGATTGTCGTCTTCTCTGACGAAAATCGATATTGCATTTCTGTGAAAGATAGCAAAGTTAGGGTTTGGAGAAGAAGGGGCGAACTTATGCCGATGGCTGTGTGGGGGAAAGGGAGTCATAGGGAGGATAGAGCATCGTGGTATGGGGCCGGATTTCACTCGACCTGAAACTTGGACCGGTGGTCTTCCAAAATATCAGCTAAGCTCGAAAGACAGAGTAAATGCTGCTCTGTACATCGACCAATTGATGAGGTTTCGCATTGTGTCATACTTTGCCCGTCACCGGAATGATGTGTTGCAATACGGCAACGCCCGTACTCATTCTGCCAGATTGACAACAGACTTCCTCCAACAGCACAACAATGGACACTGCCATGAACTGATTTCATTCCCAACTTAAACCCTATAGAGCACCTGTGGGATGAAATCCAAACAAATCTAAATGACATCGGTCCCAGGCCGACAACTGTGGCATAAGTCACTGCAAATTTTTACTGAGTGTGGGATGCTATCCCCATAATCTTCATTGGTGCATTAAATGTGCAGAAAATACCTGGTGGTAATCAACGGTAACGCTGGTCACACGAGCTACTGAGTTCAACTCTTTGGATCCAAGACGTCAAACATGTTTCAGGAAAGGACGCTTTATCATTAGGAAAGAACGTTTTCTAAATTAGCACTCTTCTATGAATGCTATGCAAGTCTGTTAATAAACCGGTTTCTATGTAGTATGTGGGCGACGTCTCTTTTTTTTTTTGTGGCTCAGTTCATATATATATAAACTGAGCCATGATAGATCGCTAGCCACTACACATTCTTTATTTTCTCTCCTCGCTTCTTTCTGATTTCCGTTCTGCGGAAGAGCGTAGGCTCGAAACTTTAAAGACATTTTTACTCTCAAGCGTTAAACTAATGCATCTGTTTGTTGTCTACACTACCTGTTTTCGTCCTTTGTCGTTTTTTGTTTTGTTAATCCTCCCTCTCTCTCTCTCTCTCCTATATATATATATATATATATATATATATATATATATATATATATATATATATATATATATATATATATATATATATAATCGCTTTGAGCTATGGAATTATAATTTTCTGTTGAGCCTGCAAATACTTAAATATTACGGTTGCAGATGTACCAGCACCTAAAACAAAGTTATCAACTACACGTGTTTGGGTTCCGAATTTTGTTGCATGAATTCTCCTTTCATTAAATAAAGTGTATATTTTACACAAATTTCGCTTAAATAAACACGTCTAAGATATACAAGAAAGTGTAAGTGTTTATATAATTATTTATTTCTCCTTACATCCTGCAGACCTGCAGTTAATCCTCTTACTTTCTCCTATAACTTGCGTATTTCTCGATTAATCAAATTCAACGTGAAGATCTTCAATAGTTTTCTTTACACTCACGTAACTTTTAAGAAACCACATAAGATATGTGGATTGCATATCGTGTTTTGTTTACACTAACAGCGACTTTTCGGTAAAAGAAATATGTTACCGTAGATAATAAAATGGGAGTGAAACTTTTTACCTTATACTGATATCTATTTTCTGTTTTAATTTCTTTCTTGATTTTTTTCCCGTACAGGCATACCGATCGCTGTAGGTTTACTTTCGCATTGCTTTCCACTTAATCTCATTCTCACTTTCTCTCACTCTCTCTCTCGTCTTCTCTGTATCTCATTTTTCTTATACCTTTACGTGTGTGTTTGTGTGCACGAGTATACATATATTTGTATGCACATGCACGGAGATTTATCTCTCTGTCTGTATCTTTTTCCTCATTGTCGCTCTCTGTTCTCCCTCTCTCTCTATCTATCTTTCTCTCTCGTTCTAGGTATATATTGCAAAGACGTCAAGACACTGGACAATCAAAGAACTCCAAATTTGTTTTGCGAGCTTGGAAATTTGCAGACGGAAGCATCACGGTAGCATTAAACAGAATTTCAGCCCAGATACAGTGGAAGAAAGTCTAATTCCCTGTTCTTATGCGCTCATCAGACCACACATCTATATTATGAATGCCATTCTATGAAACAACTGTCAAAAGCAGCAGACCGTCAAAAGAACTAACGAAGGGAACACTGATGATAAAGGGCTAAAAATGGAAGAAAAATAAACAAATAAAAGACGAAAGAAAATCTTCCAGAAACAAGATGAAGGAGGAAGAGAGAAAGAAAAAGAAGGAGAAAAAAATAAAAACGAAAGTCTCCAAGTTAAACCGTGGCAGAAAACAATCAAGACTGCTCCAATGTGGAATTTGCAGAGAAACCTTCAGAATAAAAGAAAAAGCAAGCATTGCTGCAAAAAAGACTCCTAACAATGTGCACGAGAAAACAAAGAGGTACAAAAGTAGAAGCATATACAGATTTTACCTGCAAAGAAGCAACTGGCATGGAGAGGAGTGTGAAAAATGCTGTTTTACACATTCTTTGAATGTATACCAAAAGTCTATACTTCTTTCCACAAGGAGCACGAAGAAATGCAGGACACGAAAGAACAATTAATCGCACACTGTCTACACCTAAAACAGGATGTGCAGACGTCGTGGGTGCAGCTTCAAACAGGGAAGCAACCTAACAAAAATATTGTACAAAAACATTGTGCAGCAGCTGACCTGGCTGCATCAGGCACAGATTTAGAAGCATAACTGCCGCCACACAAGGCTAACACATTCGACACATACAAGATAGCCAAGACTAAAACCAGCACAGGCGTCACATCAATAATTCTAACGAATATCGGGGGTATGTTGCATTCTTACAACGAAAGAAAAATGTTTTTCCTAAGCGTCCTTGTTGCATACGATCAAGCTCTATGCATATCACATGTGGAAATGCATCTAAGACTAAATAGAGGTGACGCAGAAGTAACATACGGAAGTATGATTTATTACGAATAACTGAAGGGAAAGGATTCACTGTTGTGCTTCAGTTTACATCCGTGATGATCTCACACTCAAGATCCTGGGGTCTTATTAAAATTCAGTATGCGGTATTCAAATTGTACATAACATACACATTTATATCGTGATATTTTGCACATATTGCACATGAGATGCTCCAAATCACACCGCGTCACAAATATAGAACAATACTTGAGTGTATTACAAGTGGGTCATTTCAACTTACCCTATGTGGGATGGCCCGAGGGATTCATGCTGTCATGAATAACAGGTTGCCAGCAAAGAGTTCAAAAGTATTTTCCCAACCATTTTAGGAGACAGGCAAATGGACAAAACGGCAGGGTTCTTTGCCACTACAATTGTAACCAGCGAAACAGTGATGATTATTTACATCGACATGAAATAAAACGAAATACTGGCTGTAGATGAAGTACACTGAAACTCAGTTGATTGTTCTGAAGGATTCCCAGCAAACCTTCTCAAAACATGCAAACGACTCCTGGCAAAACCAATGCAAATTATTTTTTTCAGAGCTCCCTTGCAAGTGGTAAACTCTCAGGAAATTTGAAGCAGGGAATAATATACACTATCCATAAAAGAGAAAACAGAGCAAAAGTTACAAATTCTAGGCCGATCTCGCCAAACTCAGACATCAGGAGGGAGCGAATAGTGCGAACGAGAGTAGTTACAGGTCTTGAAGAGAATGACTTCCTGACTGTCACCCAGCGTCCTTTACGATCGGCTAGAAACTACTGACAAAGATTTTGCCAACAACTTAGTTGCGCACGTGATAAATTTCGACTTTGCAAAGTCCCTTGATAAATTCGACCAAGTTATGACATATCACAAGCTGGGTGATCCTGTCATAGTCGAAAAACTTTGAGAGGGGGCTACATGGCTTTCTAAAATATAGAAATCAGGTAGAAGTAAGCAACGGCATTACACACACTCATGCACACACACACACACACACACACACACACACACACACACACACGCACATAGCGCCACACACAGGCACAATCACACACAGGCACAAACACTCGTACATACACACACAAATATATATATATATATATATATATATACATATACGCAAAGTATATATAAAATTTTTGTATGTATTCATTTGTGAGAGAGAGTGTTAATATTCAGGATATTAGCAACATTACAAAACTACTTACTTGAATTGTATATAATAACAGATATATCTTCCTTTTGCCGCTTATCTACATATAGTTACGTAAGTATCCTATTACAGAGTGTGCGATGTACTTACTAATTACCCTGTTTCTAACACATAGTCTTATGTGTATAATGAATATTAAAAGTATATATAAAAACCATCATCTACTGTCTAGATTACTTCAAACGTGTAACACCCCTTAAGTCATTTAACATTAATAACAAAATACATTTGCGTTTGTAAATATTTAGATAATGTATAGATTTTTACTGAGATGTCTAATAAAATTCGATAATCGTTAATGACTTAGAGTTCCCTTTCCTAGGAGCATTGAGAAGCCATGCAGAGAAAAGCTTTTGACATGCTATCTTGCATTTTGCAAGCTAGCATTTCAGAATTAATGATCCCAATACTTCCAAAGTAAATTCTACCCTCATTATTTTTATATCCTTGTCAGCCAGGATGCTGGAAAATTGATTCCATTTCTTCTGCATCTAACAGCACCGTATGAACGTCAAGTGCTATGTCACTGTTAATGAGTAGTATCCTTCGCAAATCCACTTAATAAATGTTAACCACACTTACCTACCTAAACTTGATGTAATGTTAATGCAACGCTCATCAATGTACAAAATCCAGCAGATGATATTGATATATAAATTGTGTGATATTTTAACGATATATTAGCCTTATGTTGTTATTACATGAACAGGTTCATTGGTATTTGAGAGCTGAGGGTTACAATCCTGACATTTCCTCAGTGTTGCACTATGGTTAACTTTCAAGAACTACTCTGAAATAAAATTTTCAGTGGTTTGCAGATTGCAAATCACATTCGCGATTTTAAAATATTTAGCTAATATACAAATATTTAGGATTTTAATAAATATAAGAAATCATTTTCGAAGCATATATATATATATATGCCCGTCAATTCTGCCAATAGCACACTCATATGATAAGCAATTTTGTTTCTGAGATATATATATATATATATATATATATATATATATATATATATATATATATATATATATATATATATATATATATATATATATATATATATATATACACATACAAGAAGAGGTACCCAAAAGAAATAGGAATTTTCCGATATTACTTTCTTCACTTGTTTTTACATGTTTACACTTTTATCGTCTTCGAATTATTCTCTATTTAAAGCAATTTATCGATCGAAACGCGTTTTCCAGTATACAAAACAGTACTGGAACTCTCGAGAAGTAATGCCTTTTCACGTGCCGGTCGTTTTTTTTATTCATCTCCTCTACATCTGCAAATTCCGTAGAATCAGCTTTCGTCACCACTGCTGACTTAGAAAAAAGCTGCGGATCAACTTACAACTGTTCTTTCAGTTCGCAACACGCATTCACTCCTGACTGCTTTTGATCTTCTGTGAGTAAGAGAGGTACAAATTTTGCTTCAACTCTTTTCATTCGCAATTCCTCGCACAAAATTCGTCGGCAAGACTCCGGGTCACACCGGTCATATGTACAAATTCGTGAATTGTTTGGTGACCGTCCTCCAATATCAGTTCATCAACTTTCATGATGTTTTCATTCGTTCGGGAGGTTGACGGTCGTCCTGAATGAGGTTGGTCTTCAAGCGATATTTGACCATTCCTAAAACGTGAAACCAACTGGAATCTTGTATTTGACTCCTGTTAGCGCCCTTGTAATCTAAGCGTGACAACTTTTACGGATGCCATTTTCTCCAGCAGAAAACAGAATTTTATGGAAGCTCTCCGTTCCTTCATTTCAGCCATCGCAAAAAGCGACGATGAGGGAAGCGTTGCAAAACAAAGACGCACCATGTGGCAGTATGACCCGACAGACTGATTCATAGGGAACGCATACTGTGGCTTCTAGCGTATGTATGCATGTATGTATTACTCTTTTCCTTTGCAGTTCAAACCGGAGTTTTAGTGTACCGACTCGGAAAAGTGATTCGCAGAATTGATCGTAGCAGAATTTCAGCCAGAACCTAAACATAGGTAGTTGGGAGTATAACGTAATGTATTTCGTCCGTCGCTCTGATAATTCTATCTATTTACCACCATTACAAATACATATTGACTACGAATGTATTCCATCACTTCGCATTATTTCCTGAATGTCTGATGGCAAGCCTTGAGTGGGAATATATAATCAACGTAAATCATTATACTGCAAAAGGCATCAAGTATAAACCAAATACTTTTTCTCCCGAAAGGGCTGTGTTATGAGACAGGTGAAAGCACTGCCCTCAGAGATGATAACATTCAATAGACATTTTGAATATATATATATATATATATATATATTTCTTGAATTCTGTACGTTGTATAACCTATTACCCTCTTTGCAAATTGAAATGCACAAATGCTCATGTTCAGATGTGCTTATGTACATAATAGTGACCTTACAAATTTTATACTAGCATTAGCTACGGATATTTGCGAGGGGAAATTGCAAATATTCTTGACACGATATATAAGGTTGAGTAAAACTTAAGCAACGTTTGAAATATGAATTCATCACAAAATATTCCAACAATGCGAAAATTTTATTCATCAAAGTAAATACACATATTTACCCACGAGTTACAATTTTGTTTATTCCGGTAACATAAAAATCTGAAGTTCTGGATCTGATGAACTCTTTTAACGCACATTCAACATCGGTTTGATTTCTGTACTCTCCTCACATGAAACTATCAAGGTGCTTGAAAACGGAGTAGTCGCTAGGAGGAAGATCTGGAGATTAAGCTGGTTGGGGAAGAACTTCGTAGTTCCCTCAACCTCTGGAGCGTTATTAGTGAAACGTGTGGTCGAGCATTGTCATGAAGAATGATTGGATCATCTGTTGACCAGTCTGAGAGGGAAGAGTATCAGTTTTTCGTTCATTTTGGCAATTTCATGGCAATATGTTTCTGCAGTAATGGTTTTTCAAGGTTTTAAATAGTTGCAGTGGATGAGTCCAGCAGTACACCGCCAAACAGTCCCTGATCCTAATTGATTGGAAGGGCCAATTTCATGGCCGCTGGTATTTTTTCTTTATCGAACAGAACCTATTTCCTCACTTGGCATATATGCCTACCTTTTTTGGAGTACATGGTGGTCGGTTAAGTGTTATCGCAGTAGTCAAAGCGAAGTTGATTGCAAATTTGGATATATGAGCAGACAATTCTTTCGCAGTTTGAATGTTGATCTTACAAACATTGCGGTGTTGAATGACGCTTGCCAATTTGAGTAGATGCATGTTTTTCGTCCGATTTTCTAGGTCTTGTTGAAGCTCTGATTTTGGGTAGCGCTATCATAAATATATAGGGGACTTAGGGCAAGGGATTTCGATTTTGTGAATAAAGTGAAAATATATGTTTAAGATGGTTTTAATATAATGTCTATAAATTGTAATTGTTTTGCATTGAAACGCATATGCTGGGTCGTTACTTGGTACAGTTTACATTAAACTAGAGAAGCAGCAGCCAGTCGGAGGTGTTGATGTGCAATAAGGTCTGTGTTGACGTGCTTGAAGCTTGTGAATGTGTTGTGAAACAAATCGCTGTGAGAGTGTAATCTGCTGATTCAATAAGTTTGCAGAGACTTATGATTTACTGAGGGCTAAATTTTGAGGGGGAAAATGGCCAGGGTATTTAGGACATTTATGTGTCTTGGGGCTGTGCAGGATACGGAGGTTGTTTATTTGCAGGAAATTATGTGTGGCCTCTGGGTTGGATAGAAGTTTACGGAAGAGAATTAATTTTACACTGCTTTTCACTCTAGACAAAATTGTAACGCCAGCCACACTTCCCAGATAGATGTAGGTGACGGCCTGTGACTGAATAGTGTCCGCTAAAGGCACCGATGGTTCATCTGAAGATATTAATTAAGTTGCCATGGTTTGCCTACCAAACCGAAAAATGCAAAATGGCACGGTTTATAGAGCGAATACGTAAGTTCCACATATATAATAGGTATCACGATTTTGTTTCAAATTCAATATGTTAGAATGGTTTCCGCTAGTTGGTTTGGTAGGATTAATCTTTCGTTTATATATGAGCCCATCTGTTACGCTGCCTTCAGTTCAGACCACTTAAATATACATCTACGTGATGTACAGTTATAAATACATTAAATACAATATATTTTACTTTCAGAAGCAACATCGAAAGCGAAACTCATTCGGCGTGGATGAAGGATGAATCAATGTAAATACACACATGGTGATTTCTTTTCCTTCTTTGGACATTCTTTTTCTTCTTTTCGACGAAGAACTATCATCGAAACATCAAAAACCCATTCTTTTAATGAGCATCAAACTAATATATTACTTGTGCACGACCCCTTGCTTGTTATTATTAATTTTATTGTTTGTTTATATGATTTGGTTTGAATATACGTATATGTGTATGTATATGTATACGTGTATAAATGTATGTGTGTGTATGTGCATGTGTATATGTCTATCTATCTTTCTGTCTGTCCGTCTGTCTGTATATATGTATGTATATATATATATATATGTATATATATATATATATATATATATATATATATATATATATATATATATATATATATATATATATATATATATATATATATATATTGCTTTTATGATTTCGCTCATATTCATTCTCTGTATATTATTTCTTTTAAATATTACATAAATTCCGTTTCATATTTAATTAAATTTTCAGCATTTAAGTGACAAATATTTCGCTGCAGCTAGTTTAGATGTGATCTTTTTGTGACTCATTTGTTCAAGCTGCCAAACACGGAAACAAGCGCACACGCAGACACACTCACTTATCTTTATCTCTCTCTCTTTCTTTCTATCAACATCTGGCTTTCTCACTCTATATGTATTATATATATATAGCTGGTATTTATTCCCAATGAAATTATATTCTACTTCTCACCAACATATTGATTAATTGGTTCCATGATATTATGCTTCAGATATTGCTCTTTTAAGCATTTGAAATAGATAGATATATATTTACAGATTAAAAATCCTGAAAGCATTCAAATACGATTTCGTTTGTATTGAGTTTGATTTGAAATGGTTAGGAAGTTATGCTCTCGAATTTGTTTCCATCTATGATGAAACGGATTTTACTCATAAATATTGAAATTGAAGCATTTCCCATTGCAACAATTTTAAAATTTTAGATGCATTTAAATCTAATGCATGAAATTTTCAAGGGCATATTGTATGAAGACTGATCTTGTAATTTATTTGAATGACATTCAGAGGGAATGAGCATTAATTAATTGTTAATTAGATAGAACCATAGACGACTTTTATTTTGAACGGAAAAGTTATTAGGTAAATGAATATTTTTAATGTCCATGCTATTCTTAAATTTATAATTTCTTTCAATTGTTAATGTCGGACATTTAACATTATTTACTCCCCAAGAGATTTGAAAAAGCGACCTAACTATTGACACGTATGTTTATATTTATGAAAAAAAAAAGGATTTTATGAATTACACCACAAACCATCGTATGCAGTATGTACTGTGAATCGAATCGACTTTAGACTTCTACAAACATATTTTATAGAAAAGCAAAAACTGTGTGCCGAAATCAATGACCGTCACACACTGTGTCAAATCAAACGAAACCAAACTGCTGTATTTACACATCGGCTATAAATTATTTGTAGCTAATCGCTTAATATTCTGTATAGCTTACAAATGAAATTATGCTGTCTCATATAAAATTAATATTACATGTTTCTTAGAATTAAATGCGAGATAGAAACACGAAGAGCTGTGAGAAAGTAGGGACAGAAAGGATAGAGTAGAATATTTCAATTGGTAAGGCAATCATTTTTGTTATTTCTGTCTTATACCATTGTACCATTTGTTCACAAAAGGGTACAGTTACCGATAGTGAACAAATAACCAACCGACAATTATTTACGGGCAATTGAAATTATTAGAGTTAATGAAAAACAAATTCTCGCTTCACGGATATTGATGTGCAAAGAATATTGCATAAAGTAGGACGAATTGGGCGTGATACAGGTTAGA
Source organism: Octopus bimaculoides (assembly GCF_046866305.1). Lineage (NCBI taxonomy): Eukaryota > Metazoa > Mollusca > Cephalopoda > Octopoda > Octopodidae > Octopus > Octopus bimaculoides. The sequence goes on along the minus strand of NC_142928.1, from coordinate 70,289,574 downwards.
AAATAAAGCAAATTCATAAAGTGGCTGGGTACAATTATTTAAGGGTTCTGAAAGCTGACGGTATCAGATTCAAAACCCTTGAAAGGCACACTGAAAATGAATTTATGCAAAGGACAATATATTTAAACCCAGGTAAACAGTAAGAATATTATCCAAATTATTTTCGAACGCGCTATCACAAGCATTTTATTCTGTGAGGTCATCATCAAACGAAACGCTAAGAACTACAGTATATACATAACACCACGACAAAGCTGATGGCGTCATATAATAAGTTTCGCAAAGAAAGGCATATTGTAAGGCTGTATATGAAACGCAGTCTAAGTAGAGGTGTTTTCGTAATTTCTGAAGATGTTATGATGGAGGAGACTTGTTTTATGTGTAAGAAAACATGGAACATAGACTACGATTTGTGAATGAAGAATCCATATTAAATACTGTATAGAAGCAAGACAGGCAAGGATATTTCAAACACAGATTGTAGCTTTAAATTCAGTAAACCAAACTGGTAAAATAACTGACATCAGTGATACACAAATAATAATAATAATAATAAAAATAAAAATCATAAGAATAATAATAATAATAATAATACTAATAATAATAATAATAATAATAATAATAATAACCTGAAAAAAAATCTGAAACCTTAGATATACCCTACAATCTAGATGTATTGCAACAGTCAGCATTACTTGCAACTGCACGCATATTGTGTAAAGTATGGTCTGTCCGTGTTGTGATTTGACAAACAGTACAAACCTCCGGTAAACACAATATTTTTGATCAATAGCCTCACGATATCGTATACTATACTACTACTACTACTACTACTACTGATGATGATGATGATGATGATGATGATGATGATGATGATGATGATGATGATGATGATAATGATAATAATAATAATAATAATAATAATAATAATAATAATAATAATAATAATAATAATAACAACAAAAGCAATAACAATCATAATAAAAATAAGCTGCAGACAACAGTGTTATAAGGGAGAGCTAGAATGCTTAACGTTCTTGTATATGAATAACAACAACAAAAATAATAATAATAATAATAATAATAATAATAATAATAATACTAATAATAATAATAATATTAATAATAATAATAATAATAATAAAAATAATAATATTAATAAAATGTATAAAATAGCTCCTACTCTGCGAAACTTTTTATGTGTAAGTATGAGATCATGGAGAACCACACTGATGTTGAACAATGATAATGAATCTCTAAATGCTGGAGATGTAATAATTTCATGTGGCACTTTCCAGGGTGACTCACTATCACCACTCCTCTTCTGTCTAGCCCTAATACCGCTCTCAAAATTGCTCAATGATGCACAGTATGGTTATAAAATATTTGATAAAAATATAAATCATCTCATTTGCATGGATGATTTAAAGCTCTTTGCAAAAAATGACCAACAACTCAATGGCCTACTAGCGATTGTTAAACAATTCAGTGATGACATCAGGATGCAATTTGGCCTTGATAAATGTGCAAAAGCTACCTTTATCAAAGGAAAAATGACAAATACATCTAATGTGAACGTTGACCAGCAAAATGCAATAAAAGAGTTAGAACCAGCGGAGAGCTACAAATACCTAGGGGTAATTGAAGGGGACAATATCAAGCACTCAATGATGAGGGAAAGGATCAGAAGAGAATGTTATCGCAGGGTGAGAGCAATACTGAAGACAGAGCTGAACGCGAGAAACAGGATCGAAGCGATCAATGCTCTAGCCAAACCAGTCGTGACTTACAGTTTCAATATCGTTAACTGGTCAATTACTGAAATATGTAATGTTGACAGAAACATACGAAAACTTTTGACAATGCATAGAATGCACCACCCTAAGGCAGATATAGAACGTCTTTATCTGCCAAGAAAAGAGGGAGGCCGAGGACTTCTACAGCTAGCGTTATCAACGAAGGTAGCCATAATTGGCCTAGACACCTATCTGAAAAACTCTGAGGACTGGATGCTAAAACTTGTCTTAAAACATGAAAGCAAGAAAGCATCTTACTCAGTAACAAAACAAGCAAAGGACTATCTAAGTGAATTCCAATTGCAACAAATTCAAGAATTAGACGAACTAGAAACACCTGCAGAAAAAGCTAAGCGCTTGAAAACCCGTGCAAAAATTGCTGCCTTAGATATTATGACTGAAAAATGGCATGGAAAACCTCTCAATGGCAAATACCCAAAGAGAGAGAATAATGCAGATATTGACAAAGCCCTTACCCACCAATGGTTAATGGCCTCTGGCTTGAAATCAGAAACAGAGGGGTTTATCATAGCAGCCCAAGATCAATGCCTACCTACAAAGAACTACCAGGCCAACATATTAAAGAACGGCAGCTCCCCATTATATCGTATACGCCAACAACAAAATGAGACCATCGATCATGTTGTCTCCATGTGCAGTCTGCTTGCGCCTACTGAGTATCTCAACAGGCATGATAGAGCTGCACAATATATTCACTGGGTAATATGCAAAAACCTGGAATTGCCCCATGATAAAAACTGGTGGGAACACAAACCACCCCCAGTACTTGAAAATGATCACATTGCACTCCTCTGGAACTTCACCATTCAAACTGACAGAAAGATAGACGCAAATAGGCCAGACGTCATACTGAAAGACTTCAGACAAAAATCATGCCTCCTCATTGATATGACTGTCCCAATTGATATAAACGTATCTGTCAAGACCTACCAAAAACTGAGCAAATATAAAGATCTTGAAATAGAAATTAGCAAAATGTGGAATCTGAAGACGAAAACAATACCTATTGTCATATGTGCCCTGGGAATGACAGCGAAACGGGCTGATTACGACCTAGCTCAGATACCAGGAAACTCCAAAATGGCTGAAGTTCATAAGATAGTGCTCATAGGAACTGCCCATATCCTACGTAAAATACTGTCTATGTGATCTCAAATTTTAAAGCAAACACATACTTTTCTTATGGTTTCTTAAACATTCACTTGAACAAAACTGTACAAATCCAAATATATGGTACCCTAGGCATAACACCTACATGAACTTCTAACTTGTTGTCTCTTGAGGTCTCTGGGTGAGACTTGGATCCAACTTGTACAAATGCAAAACAAAAGTCAAACATAAAATAATATTAATAATAATAATAATAATAATAATAATAATAATAATAATAATAATAATAATAATAATAATAATAATAATAATAATGACGATGATAATGATGATGACGATGATGATAATAATAATAATAAAAATAATGATAATAATAATAAATAATGATGATCATACTACTACTACTACTACTACTACTAATAATAATAATAATAAATGCCCTGACGTAGTACCACGGAATTGCTCGCATGGCTTCTGCTCTTAACTGATTGGAAGTGTTATCGTGTACATTGTTTTGTCTAGGCATAAAAGATGGGCTACAAAAAATTTAGTGTTCAATACCAGAGACTTGTTTCTGAATTGTTTGACCATAACCAGTTGAGCATGTCTCTTAGTGGGTGACGATATGTGCATCTCTAATCACGTGCAGAAGTACTGGGGGAGCATCATAACCATGTGTTGAGAGGAATTCATTGGAGTTTGGATAATTCAGCTTTGGAAGCATGGGCGTTTTGTTCATCATCCTTAGACCTTCTTCAGGGACCATTTGAGCTGAATGGGCTACTCGAACTGAAGAAAATTCTAACTGGGCCCCATCTGCAAGGTCATGCGCTGCGTATCTTGATATGAGTTCACCATATCGTGCACATATCGTTGTGATGCACGTGCCTCGTGTACCCCTTTCAGAGGAGTAGTCACGATGGGTATACTGGGCTTCGTACATTTTACCCTAGAATAACTTTAATAATGGGGCATCTTCCAAGGGAACTGCCTGTCTCAACTGATCTTTGTACTGTGCTTTATACCACTAACATTGATTTTGAGGAGAGTATCAGGTGTGTATGAATTCAAAAGCCGCCAATAAAAAGTCAACCACTTGTTATTCCTGAATGACATCAAACTTTATGGTAAAGATGAAGCCCAAGTCAGTTTCCTCGTTGATAAGGTCTATGCTTTCAGTGCTAGTATCAGAATGGAGTTCGGATTGAGAAAGTGTGGTGTTAGTCTTGAGAAGAGGCAAAATCAAATGTATGTACGGGCTATTGATACCGTCGAGGGAGGTTATGAACAAATAGAAGAGACGGGCTATGAGTACTTAGAGATACTGGAAATGGATAAATTAGTTGAGAAAGAAATGAAAGAAAAATTTACGGTGGTGTACTTGCGCAGACTGAGACGTCTGCAGTCGAAATTAAATTAATAAGAGTGAAGCTATCAAAACCTGGACGGTTTCACTCCTTAGATATGGAGCAGGTAATCGTATGGACAGTAGACGAACTAAATTGCTTAGACAGAAAGACAAGTAAGTTGCTGACTAGATATGGTCAGGCCACCCAAAAAGTGACACAGAGAGACTGTATGTACCAAGAAAAAGAGGGAGAAGAGGACTAATTGGATGCGAAATCAGCATTAGAGCAGGAGTAAACAACATAGTATGGTATGTAAAAATTCCCCAGAACCGCTATTATTGGAAGTAAGAAGGCCAGACTTGTGTAGAATGGAATGTTGCAAAGATAAAGCACTCTACAAGCACTTCACAATGAATGAAACCGAAAATAGTTACATAAAGAAAAGAATGCATAGGCATAGGGATGTTGAAGATAACATAATCAGAGATTAAATATGTCTATGGATGACTCAATGTGATTTAACACCAGAAACGGAGGCTCTAATCTGTACTGCCTATCATCAAGCATTCGGAACCAATCACATCAAATACAGAATAGACAACACATGAGAATGTCATACGTGCAGAATTTGTGGACAAAATCGTGAAACCCTATAGCATATTACCAGTCAATGTACGCCACTAGTCCAGAAAGAATATTTGAGATGCCATGACAACATAACAAGGATTATTCATTGGACACTTTGCAACAAAGTATTGACAGAGCAAAAATGTGGTACGATCATAAACTCGAAGGCATCATCGATAGAGAATAGGAAACCAGCCAGTGTGTCATTTGAGTAAGAAATCAAACGATGTTGGATCATAGATATAGCATTCTCAGCAGACAACATGGTATGTGATAAGGAAGCCAGAAACGTCGATAGATATAACAGGTTATCTTGGGAAGTTAAATAGTTGTGGTCGCTGGAAAAAGTTGGTAGTAGTACCAGTAATTGTTGGAGCCCTGTGGAAAGTGATGAAAAATCTTGTGAAGTACATGGAACAAATAGGGGCTGCAATAAGCGGGAGCACTTGCAGAAAAAAACACTGCTTGGATCCGCTCGAATACTTCGGAGGTGCTCGAAATTTAAGGGGTGTTACCTTAGTTGATTGGTAGTGAACAGCTGACAACGTAGTACATCTCCAGCGTTAGATGATGAGGTTCATGATGATGATGATCATCATCATCATCATCATAATGATGGACTCTCACTTCGAAGATGGCGTATGATATTCAATTCAGCTAAATATCTGCTACCAGCGTTCACTAAACTCTCTATATATTTTGTGTCTGTAGAAATAAATTCTGTAGAAATAAATTCAAGCAAGTTTGGGTGTGTGTATCACGCTCTAATTCAGTACCTATTATGCTAAGAGACATTTGCTCTGCAAGGAAGGGAAGACTTTATTCTGCTTAACAATCCTTTTCCCCATTCAAATGTCATGGTAATAGAAACAATGGAATTACAAACTGTGTTTATAATTGTTTAATGTGTGCTTTGAACTTCAAACTTAATGTTTCATTTCATTGAAATCTATACGAAACATTACTATGTTTGTATATGCTATGGGTAGATATGAGTAAGATTTCAATAAGTATTGTTTCTTATAAAATAGACTCGATTCCAACATTAAATGCTTGAGATATATATTTATTCGACAGCAGTTTCTATATAATTACTAAAAATTTCTTCCTATAAATTCTTTTGTCATATTGAATATATAAGCAAAGGAGAACACAGCTGACACGTCTCTAATGATTCACTTCGTATTACACAACGTTATATATTTATACATCAACCCTTTCAATGATGTAAAGCATGTGAGACAATGAATCGCTGAAAAGATTTCGAACTTCAGAAACATATATCTTAGAAATATGAATTAATAGCTATTGCTTCATTGGCATTTTCACTTCCCTGTCAGATGTTTTACGGCAATCCGAGTTGTCTTTATAAATTTCGTTTTCAGAATAAAGGTAGACATTAAAAAGTAGGAGTAAGCTTTCTTGAAAATTACATGAATATTTGTAATACATAGCAAATATCTATCTGGTTATATTTTTTTCAGATTTTAATAGCAATGTGTGAATCATTTTCTTCATGATATCACGCATATGATCAAGCCATGCAAATTACAATTTTACCGCATTATATTGATATGGTATATAACATATAATTATGCTTCTCCTTCACTCCGTGCAATATATTCTCGTTACGTAGAATATCTCTCATAATATGCTATTCATATTTATGGAAAATATAGATCATTATTCCTTCTATATATGAAAAAAGGTAACAAAGTAAAAGAATGTGTTATTACTTATAATTGACATCAATGTTCTATTCAACCTATAAACATCCGGCAGCTAATTAGCATAACTTACCATCTCTCTTGTGAATTCCTATTATGTCAACATGCCATTTGATTTTGCTATATAATGAACAACATTGTATGTCAAAATACATTTAACATATTGTACTCTTGTGCCGTATTGCAATTTATAAACAGCACAAAATCTTACCTATTTTATCGTAATAGTGTATGAGTAGCATGGGGAATATTGAAATGATTCGAAAGCAAACGGAGGAAAATATATTTATTCCCAGGATACTTGACATCTGCTCTAAATGCTATATTTCTACGTGTAACAGCTTTTCACAAATATCTAATTATAAAGAGATTTTTAAATCACTCACATGGCTTCAAACAACGCGGTTATTCTTCAAGCCGTGAAAATATTGTCGTTATATAAAGGTATGAAGTCAACAGAGAAAACGAAAATAGAAACGATATCATCCCGTATGAATCAGGAATTACTTCGTCATAATGAATAATTCAACCTTTGTTTACAATACAAAACCAATTAACAACTGTTTAAGGCAATATGTAAAGATATTGAAGGCATTCGTTTATATTTAACTCTATCGAATCTTTAATAACTGCCTCATTTGAAACGGTCGTTTATATGAAGTGAGGAAAAGAAGGATGCTGCTTCATTTCAAATGCTTTGGGTGTTCTTACACAGGATATTCACACGAAATGTTTTCCAAACGTTCGGGCATCATAATATATAAGACAAATTAAAATATGTCTGTTGAAAGAAATGAGTTAAAGAGAGAATGTATATTTAATCACACGACCTGCATGAAAAACCTGCAAAATCCATATTTAAAGCATATACAATGACCTTTAATTAAATTATGAAATGTATATTGTAGTTATATGTAGGGCAAGTAAATTTTATTCTACATGTATTCTCTGAAAAGCAAGAACAATCATAATCTCAGCGTCTGGTACAATTTGTTTTTTTATTGATTTTCTGAGTTAAAGGATTTATGGCAATTAAGATCAAGAAGGAACAACAAATTCAACTGTCAGCACAGTCTTCAAGATGTAATTTCAGAAAAAGAAGTGGTTGAGAGAACTATATTGTGGTCTGTATCTCTGTTGAAAGAAAATTTTACATCTAAAAGTGATGAATGAACTGGTGGGGACAGCACCTGTTATATATCTGCTTCTTAACCATTAGCAGATAAGTTACCAGAATTAAACCCTACTATATTCCATTACCTTATTGCTTTATATTATGACTTGGAGAAACTGGTAATGATTATGAAGAGAAATTGGTAAGAATTTAAACGTAAAGTCTATATGTATGTATGCACATACGCACACACACACACAGATATCTACCCATGGGAACAGCAACTTTTATATATATATATGAGTGTGCGTTTTGTGTATCTATATACACATATGTATAAATGGCGTGCATTCGAGGCATGCAAGTAATGCACTGCATGACCGTTTATTTTTTGTATAGCTCAAATATTTCTTTAAGAATATAATGTATTTATAACCACATTGAAAGTTTGTCCAAATCATTGGAAACTGAGCTAAAATAATTACTTTCTTTCCAAGGAAACCCGTCTATATTCGATAATTTTCTATATTCACAGTCTGCTTCCTGTAGACATGCTTAAAGAAAAACGCATATGAAATCTTTTTTCCTTCCCTTCCTATTTTTCAATAATTATCAATTCTTTCCTGTCTATCTGTAAAGTCAATGCTTGTCAGTTTCTTTTTTATCTCGATAAAATTACGATGGAAGGCATACTTAAAAAAAAAAAACAATGTTACAGCTTTGGCTTTCCCCTCCCTTTCTATCAGTTCCTCTTTGTTAATAATTCTTTGTAATTGATGTCGCTAACTCGACAGGCTAAACGGCCCAATAGGTTTGACTTTTTGACCCGTAAAAATTCTGAGCAAAACATATCAAGAATACCATAAGTCTTAATTAGTCAGCTTAAATGTTGCCGTGATTTTAAAATATCTATTTCACTCTGTCATAAATTTTGAAATTATAATCATTAACCATCCTCTGTATTGAAGAAATTTTCAGAAATTCTAAAATCATGAATGTTTCGTTGATTTACTAAAATTAACTTTCCGTTTTGTTGCAACTGATTTACAATCCCTGCACATACTCACACGTGTGCTATTACTTTCATAGATTCTCTAGGATTTTCTAAATATTTGTCCAAATGGCTTAATTGTGGCTATGGAAGAAATCATAGCCATATTACCTAACTAAATTTGTTCTCTTAGCAAAATATTTTCAAAATATTTCGGCTCAGCCAATAATTATTTATCGCATGATCATCCTCAGAAGTCACCGTACGCCACTGATATGTATATCTAACATACATATATATCTATATTTATGTACGCGTAGATACGAGTATGCATGCACGTACGCAGGTGCAAGTGTTTTTGTGGGTGGGTATCTGTGTGTGTGTGTGTGTGTGTGTGTGTGTGTGTGTGTGTGTATATACATACATACAGACTTTACGTTTAAATTATGACCAATTTCTCTTCATAATCAAGGATACTCCAAGTCATAATATAAAGCAATAAAATCATGGAATATAGTAGAGTTTAATTCTGGTAACTTATCTGCTAACAGTTAAGAAGCTAGGAAAATGTCTTCATTCCTCACGAGACGAAAGAGAAGACTAGATTATGTACCTTTCCTCTTAAAGAGACATATTTAATATTTCGAAAGGAAACTTCTCTCAGAAACGAAACAGTGTAATCAGGGAAACGGTGGTGTGGTATGTTTCCATCCCTCCCCTTCTCTCTCACACAAACATATAAAGAGAACATTACATAGTATTAAACTTCAGTAATATAAACAAGTCATTTTGTTAGGCATTGTTCTTTTCATAGAGAAAAGTTTATTCTTAGAAAAAAAAATGCAATTACGTGATAGACTTGCCATATTGGAATGAATAATTTTTTAGTTTTCTTTTTTAAGTTTAAACAGCTGCATTTATATTCAGTAATGAATCATACATATATAGTTTGAGAAGATATCTACACAAAAGTTTTTGAAAGATTTGAGAAGTTCTAGGGGGATATACTTGGAAGTAGAAATGTGCATTATTCCGAATGAATAATCGTATTGGATTTCATTTTTCATTGTGTGGGCGAATTGGTGCTTTTTTGTCTGTATTAATCACTGTTTGTAAGCATTTACTTTGAAAACAGAGCCTACACTTTGTATAATTTGTCGTTTCTATCTAGATGCTTTAGGATGGTTAGGTTCATTTACTTCAGAAATATTCTCTTTTCTTCTTTCATATAGTCTAAAAAAGTTATCCGATATACTGAGCATTAAATCTAGAATATAAATGTCTTCCATATGGCATTTAACAGAGATACTGAGTTGTAATTGCTTAAAGAAAACACAGATTACGCCTGGTTAAGAAAAGAGTCATATTAAAGAAATCTTAGAATCCAGACATCTATCTGAACAGCAGAGATGGAAGTTAATATTCTTGCCCACATGAAAAGAAGTATATCTTGTCATACATACATGCTCCATCGTAACTACAACCACCAGTCACCCAACTTCGGTAATTCCACCATCACCGCCATCAATACATGGGAATACAGCAAAGCGTTCGACTAAAACATACACAAACATACTGACGGAAACACACTAAACCTAAGACGGTATTCGCCTACCCAAATGACACTTTTCCATCCTGCAATATTAACCCCCTTATATACAAGGTCTCTACACACACTCAATGCCCATGCATATATAAATACTCCAAAGCATTTGACCGAAGATTTTAACCAAATGATAAATAAAGGACACCCAAATGAACACAGACGAATATGCAGCATTTGACCCCCACCACGAAAAAAACTCACGAATAAACGCTATACTCCATTTCTACAGGGACACCAACCCTGTAATATATATCCATTTCCTTTACAAACCTTTCTAGAAATCTAGTCGCCTGGCAAAGTTGAAGTGAAAGTGTTTTCGTGACATCACACGGTTCCTTTCGTAGTTTTTTTCAGAAGAACTACAAGATGGATGTATCTTCTCAACTCCAATAATAGAGAGTGCCCGTCATATTTCATTCTATAACGGCCATCGTAAAGGCCGCAGGGTTACATAATCGGGCCGTTATCTTGTATACTCCAAGTCACGGTCTATGTATCTATATATGTTATTATATACATGTGGGCTTTGAGTGTACGCTTCAGTGTGTCTATATATCTGTATATATATATATATATATATATATATATATATATATATATATATATATATATATATATACATATATATATATATATATATATATATATATATATATGGGTCACCCACACTTAAGTGGCAATATACTATATATATATATATATATATATATATATATATATATATATATATATATATATATATATATATATATATATATATATATATACATATATATATATACATGTAAAATAGTGTACATTTAATACACATTACAGATGCCCATATATATATATATATATATATATATATATATATATATATATATTTGTGTGTGCCTGCGTGTGTGTCTGTGTCTTTTTGTCTGTTTCTGCATTTGTGTTCTTGTTAAATTTGTATGTACGCTTAATGGTATCTGTTTCCATCTAAAATTCAATCATATTAGGAACCAAAATAATTTGCATCACCAAAATCAAATGGACATGAATGACTAAGTATATAAGCTATTAAGTATATGTCATTCAATTATATATTAATTTGCGTGACTTTTGCCCGCAGGGAAACATCCATACATATCTATATATAACCCCGTACCCCCATGGAAACATATTTAATTACAAGAACTTATTTTCTAATAATTAAATTATATCTGATCACATATGTGAAAGAAACGCACCGATAGAAAGATATTACCTTTAAAATCTTTCTGTTCACTCCATCTTTTCAGATACATGGAATAAAACGTTTTCTACGATATTATGTATAATAATAATAATTGAGTTTCATAACTATTGACTGTGTACCTGGTATGCATCCTGGAATTTTTGTTCGGATGGTAAGAGAAATAAAAAGAAAGCAGAGCACGTGAATTAACATTTTAACCATATGTTTCAACATAATAATGTCGAAACAATGAAAGCTATAACGTTCTTTTCCTAAATTGTGCAAACGATAAGAAGCGGGCGCAAGAAATTCGTCATTGTGTTCACAAAGGCAGATTCAGGCAGCCAAACTGTGTCAAATTACGGCTGTAATGTCAGAAATTATCCGATGTTACTAAATAACATTTCCCCAAAGTTATTATTTCCAAATAAATAATGTCGCCGTCTGTGCACGAGGAAAACTGATTAAGTTATAAACACTTAATTCTGCGTCCAGTTTCTCCTCTATTTCTAGAAAATTGGAAATAATTTGGTCATTTCTCATCACACACACACACACGCACACACACACACACACACATATATATATATATATATATATATATTTTGGGGGGACTCGCAAAATATAGTCCCCCCAAAATATGTGTGTGTGCGAGTCCCCCCAAAAATTGATGTAGGACAACTTAAACAGCCACAGGTCACACAGCTATTTCGGGATAGATGCAGTAATATTTATTTTGAAGGTTCATGGCAATCTTTTCGAGAAGGATTATATAAGGCTGGAGTGGATGTGCTGGGTTTTAAGAGGAGACAACATAGAGATTGGTTTGACTCCAATGATGCAATGGTAAATGAGCTACTGGCAACAAAGAGGTCTACTTATGAAAAACTTCTTAACCCAAACATTAAGGGCAAAGAAAAACTAGAAGAGGTATACAGAGCGCAGAAAGCAGAACTGCAAAAGGAATTAAGGAGGCTCAAAGATACCTGGTGGAATAATTTGTGTGAGGAAATACAGGCATCTTATGAAAGGAAAGACATTAAAAACTTGTACGGCTTATTGCGACAAGCTTTTGGACCGCAGTCCTCTACGTATGTTCCCTTGAAATCAAAAGACGAAAATGAGGTTATTAAGGATCCTCCTGGAATAATGAGCAGATGGAGGAAGCATTTTGCGGAACTTTTCCATAATCTATCTGTAGTGAACATGGATGTCATAAATAATATCCCCCAAAGAGTGATAATGCAACACATGGATGATGCGCCTTCCATTGAAGAAGTAAAACTGGCAATACGGAAACTGAGATCCAACAAAGCTCCTGGGCAGGATGGTATTCCAGCTGAAATCCTGAAAGCAGGTGGGGATCACATCTCCTCCGAAATTCATAGCCTGTTGTGTCAAGTTTGGACTGAGTCCTCTGTGCCACAGGAATGGATAAACGGCATTCTAATCCCTATATACAAAGGTAAGGGACCCAAATCAGTATGTGGTAATTCCAGAGGAATAACTCTCCTGGCACATACTGGCAAGATACTTTCGAGGATCATGTTAGAACGTCTCGTGGAGAATGTGTGTCCACATGTGATTCCTGAGGAACAGTGTGGTTTCAGACCCGAGCGGGGAACGATGGATATGATATTTTCTGCAAGGCAGGTTCAGGAGAAATGTTTAGAGGAACAAATGCCACTATACCAGGTTTTTATAGATCTAACTAAGGCATTTGACACGGTAAACAGGGACGCACTGTGGATTGTTTTGTGCAAACTTGGTTGCCCGACACATTTTGTGAGCCTCTTCGAGAAATTGCACAGCAACATGAAAGCTCAGTTAGTTTTTAATGGTAATCTATCTGATGAATTTTCAGTGGACAACGGTGTAAAACAGGGAGATATTCCTGCCCCTACACTTTTCTCTATATATTTTGCCACATTGCTTTGGTATGCATTTGAGGATTGTAACAGGGGAATTGGAATCAGATTCCGGACATCTGGTAGCATATTTAATCTGACCAGGTTTAAATGTAAGGCAAAGGTTTTCAGAGTACCTGTCAGAGAATTGCTCTATGCTGATGATGCTGACTTGCTGGCACATACAGAGGAAGATATGCAACATTTAATGGATAGATTTTCCACTGCATGTACATATTTTGGACTCACAGTAAGTCTGAGAAAAACCAAGGTAATGTTTACCCCCACACCTGGACAAATATACACTGAACCAAACATCTTCGTGTACGGAACAAGATTAGAAGTCACTGACACCTTCGTTTACCTTGGAACCACACTGTCAAGGGATGGTGGTCTTGATGCAGAAATATACCATCGAATAGCGAAGGGAAGTGCTGCATTTGGAAAGCTTGAAAAGCGAGTATGGGCTGATAGAGATATCTCCCTGCAGACAAAAATCAGCATCTACAAAGCGTGTGTATTGACTGCACTTCTTTATTCAGGCGAAACATGGACCACTTACAAGCGTCATGTAAAGATGCTTGAAAGGTTTCATCAAAAGTGTCTAAGACGTATCCTAAGAGTAAAATGGAAGAGTTCCGTAGCATATACAGAGGTTTTGCGCAGGGCGCAGTGTAGCTCAATTGAAAAACATATTATCCTGGCCCAAATGAGATGGACTGGGCATGTAATTAGAATGAAGGATGACCGTTTGCCGAAGCGTTTATTTTATGGTGAGCTCAGCTCTGGTGAGCGACCGCGGCAGAAACCGAGAAAGAGGTATAAAGATTGCATTAAACAAAACCTAAAAAAAACTAGATATGTATGAAAGTGATTGAGAAGGAGATGTTCTGGATCGAAGCAAGTGGAGAGCTGTTGTCAGGACGAGCTGTGATGTCTGGGAGGAAAAGATGCTTCAGCAACTTGAGCTTAAGCGGGCCTGTCGAAAGGGAAAATTTGTAAACAGTGGAGAATATAAGATGTGTACTGTATGTGATCGCGTTCTTCTGTCAAAAGCAGGTTATGTGAATCACATTAAAACACATGAGGGTAGAAATTCCAGACACCCTAAATACCAACCGCCTTCTGCGACCTGTGGCATATGTCACAAGGTTTGTAAAACAATACCCGGACTTAAGAGACATATGCTGGTTCACAGAGGCGTTTCCTTAGAATCAGATATCAGCGAGCAAGGATCAAGAGGCTTGAACATTTGCAATCTGTGCGGTAGACCTTGTCGCTCAGCAGCCGGACTTCAAAGTCACTTGAGGGCTCACCAACGGAGTGATTGTGCTGCGTGATGATATGTGTGGATTGTTGATGGGATGGCTATCGTCTGTCAAGATGGAGCGGTCGTTATATATATATATATATATATATATATATATATATATATGTATTTTCTTTTCTTTCTTTTACTTGTTTCAGTCATTTGACTGCGGCCGTGCTCGAGCACCACATTTAGTCGAACAAATCGACCCCAGGACTTATTCTTTGCTAGCTTAGGATTTATTGTATCGGTCTCTTTTGCCGAAGTTCTAAGTTACGGGTACATAGAAACACCAGCATCGAGTATCAAGTGATGTTGGGGCGAAAAACACACTACACACACACACACACACACACACACACACACACACACACACACACACACATATTTGAAAAAAGAATAAATCTATACGAATCACATTTTTATATATAAAACATGGAGGTGGAAATAACACAGAAGTCTAAGACTTCAATTTAAGAGGGAATTTAATAAAAGTGATTTTAGAAAATATATGTAGAAAATATTACCGGTTTTGGTGATGAATCTCATCTTATCAAATATCAGTACAGATTAATAAAAATGTGTACTAATTCAAGCTCCGCAAATTGTCTGACAATATGTGGTGAAAATATCCAGCATTAAACTGCATGCTAATTCGGACCTCTTGTATATGAAATTCGGTTCCAGGTGTAAGCTTACGACATCATCGACAATTTAGAATCATCTTAATAGCTAGTTTATTTCAATAAATTCGCTATTAACGGCGTTACATAGAAGGGACAAACAAAAACAGACAAATATAAAGTAGCTGCGGCCTGGACATGGACATTAAAGAGATGTGGGTGATAAGGATGAAACAAATAATGAGAGAGGCACCAGCGCCCGCCGACTGATAACCCCTCCAAAACATTGTTCTGAGTTCTGAGTTCTGAGTTCAGTCCCACTGCGTGGAAACTTGGGGAAGTGTCTTCTACTAGATACACACACACACACACACACACACACACACACACACACACACACACACACATACACACACACACACCCACATATATATATATATATATATATATATATATATATATATATATATATATATAGATAGATAGATAGATCGATATAGATATAGATATATAAATATATATATCTATCAAAATATGAGTGGTGAAGGCTCTTTTGGGGGACGACTTTTACTTGTATAATAATGTTTACAGTGAATAAATTTAGTATAAGTTTCATGCTTCAAGACACGTTTTCAAACTTCTTCTTCTTCTTCTTCTTCTTCTTCTTCTTCTTCTTCTTCTTCTTCTTCTTCTTCTTCTTCTTCTTCTTCTTCTTCTTCTTCTTCTTCTTCTTCTTCTTCTTCTTCTTCTTCTTCTTCTTCTTCTTCTTCTTCAAGAATACACCCCTGCTCATTTTCTCAAATATATAATACTATACCGAGACGTTTCTTTTTATCATCCTGCCATATATATATATATACATATATATATATTATGTGTGTATATATATAAACCACGATAGTTAGATGATTCGGCATCTATTTCTAGCATATTGGAGTCCACTTTTGCTGGTCATTCCTCTTATTTTTGTATATAATATAATTTTAATCTTCGGATTTATTTTAATATGCTACACCACTGGTTTTAATTGATTAATATCAAGTTCTACCCTTATTGATAAATCTTATATATGTATATATATATATATATATATATATATATATATATATATATATATATATATATATATATATATATATATATATATATATATATATATATATATATATATATATATATATATATACATATATATATATATATATATATATATATAGATATATATATATATATACATACATATATATAAGTATACATATATATATGTATACATATATAAATATATATATATATATATATATATATATATATATATACATATATATATAAGTATACATACGCATATATGTTTATATATATACACACATAATATAGATATATGTACATATACATGTATGTATATATGCATATATCCTTACATACATACATGCGTACATACATATTGTCTTTCTATGGATGCACAGTCAGTGCAGCCTCGGATAATTTCGGTATGTATCTCTTAATTTGAATTAGGTTTTATGGTGGCAAAATATGTTTTAGTTTTCATGTTATGACATAAGAATGCCAATACAATAAAGTAATGTAATATTTTTGAAAAAGTTATCATAATATGAAATACTTCGCGTGAATGTGTGTGTATGAGTGTGCGTGAATGCCTGTGTATAATTGTTTACGCCTATCCGCGCTCGTGTTCGTGTAAGTATGTATTTGCATATATGTATGCATGATCGTAATTACTCATATATATTAGAAGATAAGATATTTAATAGATTAAAATCTAAATAGTTTTTATATTGTAAATATTTTGAAATCAATTTACGTGAAAGCTATCAATTAAAAATCACTTTGATATTTCTGAAATAAAATTTTGTGTTTCGGTCTGATTATATATGCAAACAACACGTAAATAAACAAATTCGACAGCTACTGACAGACTATAAAATTTCAATTAACGGTGAATTAAATCTCTGTGTGTATCTATGTCTGTATGTCCCACTTATCTATCTATCTATCTATCTATCTACATATATATATATATATATATATATATATATATATATATATATATATATATATATATATATATGCTCAACACGCACACATATATTTGTATACACACAATATATATGTGTGTGTGCGTGTGTGTTTGTGATGTGTTAGTGTGCGTGTATGTATGTTTGTGTGTGTGTCTGTGTATTTGGGTTTTATATTTTCATATTTATTATGGTTACACAGATAGTGAAAAACCACTAATTTGGAATCCAAGAAACGGTTTGGACACCATCAGACTGCTAAATATGTCTCTGACGAGATCTCTACAAACATTCTTTTTGGTAGTAGAAAATTTAGCAGTTCATTGTTTTGCACGCTGCAAGTATTTTCTTTTGAACTGTTAGCGTCGTTTGTACTGTTAGCGTCTTTTCTTAGGTACTTAATTTACTTGCTGCTTTCTTTATACTTCTGGTGGTTAAAAGATTGTTATATCCCTTACCTCTATAAAAAAAACACCAAGCCCCAACGTCATTAACCCACATGATAGTGAAATATACACTCTCCACATTTTAACATCAACACACTAACTGATGCCAGGACACGTTTTGCTCTCTGTCACTTCTTCGCTGTATTTTATTCCTCACAACCAAGATACCACACATCAAACACATATTCACTAAGTAAATAGAAACTTACGAAACACCCTTCAGTGACTGTTTGTTAATCATGTCTCTTTCAGCTGCCAGAAAAAGATAGTTTTACTAAGGTAACACCATTGGCACATCCTAAGACACGAACAGCAATCAGCTACAACTCTACATTTGATGTAACTCGTTTTATCTCACTATTATGAAGCATATTTCTTGTGAAAACTCGGCATTGCCATAGCTGCGAACGTACAGCTAAGACTGACGCTTCTTTACACTTCCAGAATATAATTCCTTTCCCAGCAGTTATTGAAACTGTACGAAGATCAGGTGAGGGACAGATTAAAGTGTTGCTCTCACATATGGGAAAATACTGCAGCTGCACACAACTAGCGCACCAAAATACATCCAGAAAATAATCAGCAGTCTGACAAGCATAAAGTCTCTCAGCCACGCTGAAGTCGTGTTACATTCTCTCTCTGCGTTTTCTACTTATACACCGAAGGATTCCCATCCTTCGTTGCGCAAATTACACATATACTACTTATGTGTGCTCTTCTTTACTGTCTGGAGTAGATCCATAACTTTCAATCTCAACTTCTAAAAACAGTGAAGTCAGTGAAACGAAAAAAATGAAATGAATCACAGTGCATTATTGCCTTATAAATAAATAAATAAATAAATAAATAAATAAATAAATAAATATATATATATATATATATATATATATATATATATATATATATATATACATATATATATATATATATATATATATATATATATATATATATATATATATATATATATATATACATATATATATATATATATATATATATATATATATATATATATATATATATATACATATACATATATATATATACATATATATGTTTGTGTGTAGGTCTCTGTGTGTATGTAAACTGCGTGATCTCGGCACAGTCGGGAAATAGGGAGTATGGCTATACGACTTCTAGAAAACAGTAGTAGCCAATCGATGTGGCTAACTCCCATGACACGAAACTAGTGAGATGTGTCTGAAAGACACTGTTCTGGCGCCACAACTGTTCAAAATGACTCTATCAGATATGCGCTCAGTTAAACTGAGAGCTGCGATCACAACTTATGCAGATGATACAAAAGTCTCACAGGTTATACAGAAATCTGAAGGCGCTATGCACCTGCAACGTGAGTTGGATGTGATATGCAAATTGGCTAAGAAGAATGGCATGCAGTTTAATGGTGAAAAGTCTCAAGCTATTAGCATGAAAAACTAAACGCAATACCAAGTAAAGCTTGGACGGATTGCAATCACAGAGACACAGAGAGTGCAAGACCTGGACATTTACATGAGTTCTTTACTTTTATATGAAAAATGATGCATCATTCTTTGTGCAAGTTGCTAAGTAGGCAATGAAATGTAGATGGCTAACAGGATGGATTCTCAGAACTTTTAGAACGAGTGATCAGGAAACGATGATGGTCTTTGCAGGACATTTGTCCTAATCTGCTTTGACTATTGCTCCCACCTATGGTCACCAAACAGTGTGAAATGTACTGCAGAACAAAGCTAAGCTACCCGAAGAAGATAGCCTGTATGCAACATATAACCTAGGGGGAAAGACTCAAATCATTGAGACTTGATTCCCTGGAAAGTGTGCGGGAAAATATGCCGTAATATCCTAGAGGGACTTTTCCAAAACTTTGGCACTATAACCGGACGCCACTGTATAATATCAAAGACTCCAACTTTTCCATCAAAATAGAGAAGACCATATTGCAATAACATGGGCGTTGAAGGCCCATGGCTCTTAAATATCCTTCCGAAGGAACTGAGAGGCCTTCAAAATAAAATTGGATCTGTGGATCTCTTACTGTCAAGAGTCCCAGACCAACCAACTTCACAGCAGGAAGTGGAAATGAGGGCAGTCGCATCAAACTCCCTCATGCATCAAATGTCCAATTCTAAAAAGAACTTCTGGCGGTGCCCCAGCACGGCCACATCTCGTCAGCTGAATCTAGTTCAATTCAATTCACACACGCAAACACATACACACACGTACACACACGCACACACAAACACACATATGCCTACAGGGTTTTCGCTCTACATTTTGCAGTTTGCATAAAAGGAGAGAAAGCTGTACATCCAATGCAAAATCAAAAAGTATCAACCAAAACATGATGACAGATAATTCATAGTTGGCATTCTCAGCTTCTACTGCAGCGTTAAGTTGTTTAACGTGCTATTTGCAAGATTTTCGAATACTTCCGGTTTTGTTTTCTTTATCTAGCGTGCTCCGTACGTTAATCCACAGAATTACTATCTGGAGAATTAGAAACCCAGAAATTGAAGCTTATTTAGTCCTAGAAATTGCCAAATAAACAAGTCTGCTTTTTTCTGAAGGTACGGTTAACAGCCGAAATTTAATGCCACACATGGTCTTCAGTCTCCGACCCTATTCAACCAGGGTTTGATCACTGTCTCCAAATTCTTCACATAGCCGTCTGAAACGATCTTAAAGCCCTGTTCAGATATGTGGGGCGGCATGATATCACGTTCGCTGGAGATAAAGCTGAAGAACATCACAGTTTGATGAAACCGGTTTTTGGTGGAAGGGAAGAGTATATGGTTCGTAGTGAAACCACCTGTTCTTCTAGGTTTTGTGCATCTATCTCGGACAGAAGTAATTTTACTCTGGGAAGAATACGATCACCCCGGGTGAACAGGATGTGTCAGGTTTTTCATGATTTTTTTTTTGCCTTTGTCAAGCCGTTGGGTGACGAAATTTGTAATTGGGTTTCAGAATTTGTACCTTGTGCGTCTTGTACGAATGCTATGAACGTCCTAATTCAGGGACTGCTTCTGGATGGTGACTCCAATATTCTTCTCTCTTGGCAAAACCTAGGACCCCAGCTCGGATCTTCCACCGTCTGAGCCTGCAGTTGTTGGATGAAGTCCGGCTGTCAAGTGGAGTCAGGGCGCCTGCTGTGTTTTGTTTATGTACATAAACACACACACACATAAACAAGCAAAACATACATTGAGTATATATGGCCGATAAATTTTACAACACTAGCGCTGCTTGTAAATCGTAACTGAATTAAATTTTACGTATGCATCATCGTGGCACACCAGCAAATGTTTGTTACAATATAAATATATAGTCAGAGATTGATGATCCAAAACGTCAATGGTTCGATTCGGGTATGCGATGTTGATAAAGCACAGAAGTAGCGAAATATCGGTATCCAACACATTTGAATGGACTGAGAACAGGTTATCTGACCTGTGAATGACTTTTAGGTACCTTAGCACACAATGCTATGAAAGACTCATCCCCAAAGCTCTATACGCAGTGAAACGTCGGGCCCATAAACTGAGAATGTGCGGTCGATAATACTTCCATAGATATATGTGCATATATATTCAGACACGCACATATTTGTGGGTAAAAGAGACATGCAATATCAACTATATATCACATATATTGCAGCTTGTCGACCACCACTAGGTCCCGTCTCTTATGCTGCAGCACCTGATCTGTTTGAATTGGAAAATCCTAGAGTACTTCGCTAGTCTCTTCTTCTTCTTCTTCTTCTTCTTCTTCTTCTTCTTCTTCTTCTTCTTCTTCTTCTTCTTCTTATTATTATTATTATTATTATTATTATTATTATTATTATTATTATTATTATTAACGTTGTTGTTGTTGTTGCTGTTGTTTTTATTATCATTTTTATTGTTATTGTTACATTCATATACACTCAACAGATTAGAATGTTGGAAAAGTAAACAAAATCCTAACTTCAGGCTACAGCAAGTAGCCTCAAATGTCAAGAACCCTTCTATTGGGTTACAGCCAGTAATCTTAGATGCAAAGAACCCTCCTAAATATCCTAGCTGTCCCTAAGAACAGTTTTCTGCAACTTTACTAAACAGGGTTTTATGACTACACCCTATAATCATCTGTTCAGGCGTTTAGGGATAGTCTCCAATGCACCTGTAACTACTGGGATACATGTTACCCGCACTTTCCAAAGTGTCTATATTTCAATAGCTAGGGTCTGGTAGTTTCCTATTTTTTCTATAGATCTCATAATAATTTTGTCATCATTTGGAACTGTAATGTCAATTATCTGGTCCATTTTATTCTACTACTATGAAGTCGGGCCTTCTAGCTTCTATTACTCCGTCAGTCTGAATGTTGAAGTCCCACAACATTTACTACTTTCTAATATGTTACTAGGTTTATGTTCATATCATTTATCAGTATGTTCAAATCCTAGTTTCTACATAGCTCCCAGTTGATTGCTCTCTTTACATTGTCATGTCTTTTCTTTTATTCTTTCTGTGCCAGCATGCTACATTCACTTACTATGTGAGTAACACTTTCTTCTTTTGATTTGCATAATCTACATTAGGAATCTATTTGGTTTTTATCTATGTTGTCTTTTATCCAATTGTGGAGGCGCAATGCCCCAGTAGTTAGGGCAGCGGACTCGCGGTCATAGGATCGCGGTTTCGATTCCCAGACCGGGCGTTGTGAGTGTTTATTGAGCGAAAAACACCTAAAGCTCCACGAGGCTGCGGCAGGAGATAGTGGCGAACCCTGCTGTACTCTTCCACAACGGCTTTCTCTCTTACTTGCTGTTTCTGTTGTGCCTGTAATTCAAAGGGCCAGCCTTGTCACACTCTGTGTCATGCTGAATCTCCCCGAGAACTCCGTTAAGGGTACACGTGTCTGTGGATTGCTCATCCACTTGCACGTTAATTTCACGAGCAGGCTGTTCCATTGAGCGGATCGACTGGAACCCTCGAGGTCGTAAGCGACGGAGTGCCAACAACTTTTATCCAATTAGTCCTTAATCCTTGATATTGTACAGCTACTAACAAACTGTCTGCCTCCATATTCAGCTTTCTTTTCTGCAACCATAACGATGTCTCACTATTAGTATTTACCGCTACTATCTTTGGGATAGTTATTTTTGAATTACCCATGTCTTGCTGTGACTCAAGTAACTTTTATTAAACTTTCTTCACTATTAACTACATAGTAGTCTATATCTACACTAACTAACTTCAGGCAGTTTTCGTATATTACCATTCTTCGCCTAGGTACGTATAATCTTGCTACTCCTGCCCTTGGTTGGGGTCCTGCTATACTGAGTATACTCAAATATTCACTTATCCCTGAGTGTGGGATCATGCCTATTATTATTATTATTATTATTATTATTATTATTATTATTATTATTATTATTATTATTATTATTATTATTTTATGTTTGACTTTTGTTTTGCATTTGTACAAGTTGGATCCAAGTCTCACCCAGAGACCTCAAGAGACAACAAGTTAGAAGTTCATGTAGGTGTTATGCCTAGAGTACCATATATTTGGATTTGTACAGTTGTGTTCAAGTGAATGTTTAAGAAACCATAAGAAAATTGTGTTTGCTTTAAAATTTGAGATCACATAGACAGTATTTTACGTAGGATATGGGCAGTTCCCATGAGCACTATCTTTTGAACTTCAGCCATTTTGGGGTTTCCTGGAATCTGATCTAGGTAGTAATCAGCCCGTTTCGCTGTCATTCCCAGGGCACCTATGACAATAGGTATTGTTTTCGTCTTCAGATTCTACATTTTGCTAATTTCTATTTCAAGATCTTTATATTTGCTCAGTTTTTGGTAGGTCTTGACAGATACGTTTATATCGATTGGGACAGTCATATCAATGACGAGGCATGATTTTTGTCTGAAGTCTTTCAGTATGATGTCTGGCCTATTTGCGTCTATCTTTCTGTCAGTTTGAATGGTGAAGTCCCAGAGGAGTGCAATGTGATCATTTTCAAGTACTGGGGGTGGTTTGTGTTCCCACCAGTTTTTATCATGGGGCAATTCCAGGTGTTTGCATATTACCCAGTGAATATATTGTGCAGCTCTATCATGCCTGTTGAGATACTCTGTAGGCGCAAGCAGACTTCACATGGAGACACCATGATCGATGGTCTCATTTTATTGTTGGCATATACGACATAATGGGGAGCTGCCGTTCTTTAATATGTTGGCCTGGTAGTTCTTTGTAGGTAGGCATTGGTCTTGGGCTGCTATGATAAACCCCTCTGTTTCTGATTTCAAGCCAGAGGCCATTAACCATTGGTGGGTAAGGGCTTTGTCAATATCTGCATTATTCGCTTATTATTATTATTATTATTATTATTATTATTATTATTATTATTATTATTATTATTATTATTATTAATATTATTTTTATTGTTCAGTAGTTATAATTTTATAACGTGCTTTCACTTCACTACCGAGCACAGCTCTGTGTGCCTTGGGTATGTGCTGTGGTTTGTTGTGATGCTCTTATGGTTACTGTATTGAATGCGTTTTGCGTAGGATGTGTGCAGCAGTGCCCAGTAGTGCAATTTTCTGTATGTTATACATATTTATAAGTCCTGATGTTTTTGTAATGTATTTGTCTGAATATTTTTTATTATACCTAAGGCACCTACTATGATATGAATTGTTTCTGTTTTTAGATTCCACATTCGAGTTAACTCTATTTCCAGGTCTTTGTATTTTGAAAGTTTTCCCATTTATTTTAGGGAAACGTTGTCATCTGCTGGTATTGATACATTAATTAGAAAGCATTTTTTTTCTTCATGATCTTTGAAAACTACATCTGGTCTATTTGCCTTAATTTCTCTATCTGTGTGTATTGGCATATCCCAGAGTATGGTTGCTTTTTCGTTTTCTGTGACCTTTTCTGGTGTGTGTTTATACCAACCTTTTTCTGTTGTTATTCCATAGTGTTGGCATAAATTCCAGTTATAAATTCCAGTTATTTATTCCAGTGTATATAGGTCCCAGCTCTGTCGTGTCTGTGAATATATTCCTTCTTAGCCAGGACTGGGCAGTCAGAGATAACATGATTTATTGTTTCTTGTCCATCTCCACATATTCTACAGTTACTTGTTATGTTTCTTTTCATTATATGGTTTTCGTAATTTCTGGGGGGAGGCTTTGTTCTTGTGCAGCAATTGAAAATCCTTCAGTCTCTGCTTTGCGTCCTGAGCTTCTCAAACATTGCTCGAATTTTTCTCTGTCTATTTCTTTTGCATTTAGTTTAGCCTAGTATTTACCATGTAGGGGCTTTCCTTGCCATCGTTTTATCATGGTCCGTTGCTGTTCTAGATTTAGTTTGGATTTCATTTGTTTTATAGCTTTTGTTGTTTCTTCTTCTTCGTCTTCGTATTTGTTAGGTAGTATGATTTCTTGTTTGTATTTGTCAGCTTACTTAAATACTGAAAACAGTTCTTTGTTTTGCTCGTGTTTTGTGGCGATTTGTATTAGTTTTCCTTGCTTCTGGAGTAGGTATTTTTGCAGTCCTATGGTGGTTATTTTATAATAGTTTTCCAGCTGTATAAGACCCCTGCCACCTTCCGTGCGTTGTATATATAGCCTTTCTATGTCAGATTGTGGGTGGTGCATCATATATCCTGTCATTATTTTTCTTGTTTTCCTGTCTATTTTACATAGTTCGTTTAGTGTCCAGTTAAGGATGTTGTAGCTGTAGCTTATAACTGGAACAGCTAAAGTGTTAATACCTATTATCTTGTTTCTAGCATTGAGCTCTGTTTTTAGTATGGATCTAACTCGCCTATAGTACACTTTCTTTATTCTTTCTTTCATTTATGTGTGTTGTATCCTATCTAGTTCATTGACTCCTAAATATTTGTATGGCTTATTATTATTATTATTATTATCATTTTATGTTTGACTTTTGTTTTGCATTTGTACAAGTTGGATCCAAGTCTCACCCAGGGACCTCAAGAGACAACAAGTTAGAAGTTCATGTAGGTGTTATGCCTAGGGTACCATATATTTGGATTTGTACAGTTTTGTTCAAGTGAATGTTTAAGAAACCATAACAAAATTATGTGTTTGCTTTAAAATTTGAGATCACATAGACAGTATTTTACGTAGGATATGGGCAGTTCCCATGAGCCCTATCTTTTGAACTTCAGCCATTTTGGGGTCTCCTGGTATCTGAGCTAGGTAGTAATCAGCCCGTTTCGCTGTCATTCTCAGGGTACCTATGACAATAGGTATTGTTTTCGTCTTCAGATTCTACATTTTGCTAATTTCTATTTCAAGATCTTTATATTTGCTCAGTTTTTTGGTAGGTCTTGACAGATACGTTTATATCGATTGGGACAGTCATATCAATGACGAGGCATGATTTTTGTCTGAAGTCTTTCAGTATGATGTCTGGCCTATTTGCGTCTATCTTTCTGTCAGTTTGAATGGTGAAGTTCCAGAGGAGTGCAATGTGATCATTTTCTATTATTATTATTATTATTATTATTATTATTATTATTATTATTATTATTATTCAGTAGTTTTATTTTTATAACGTGCTTTCACTTCACTACCGAGCGCAGCTCTGTGCGCCTTGGGTATGTGCTGTGGTTTGCTGTGGTGCTCTTACGTTTACTGTATTGAAAGTGTTTTGCGTAGAATGTGTGCAGTACCCAGTAGTGCAATTTCCTGTATGTTGTATATATTTGTAAGTCCTGGTGTTTTTGTTATGTATTTGTCTGAATATTTTTTTATTATACCTAAGGCACCTACTATGATTGGAATTGTATCTGTTTTTAGATTCCACATTTGAGTTATCTCTATTTCCAGGTCTTTGTATTTTGAAAGTTTTTCCATTTCTTTTAGAGAAACGTTGTCATCTGCTGGTATTGATACATCAATTAGAAAGCGTTTTTTTTCTTCATGATCTTTGACAACTATATCTGGTCTATTTGCCTTAATTTCTCTATCTGTGTGTATTGGCATATCCCAGAGTATGGTTGCTTTCTCGTTTTCTGTGACCTTTTCTGGCGTGTGTTTATACCATCTTTTTTCTGTTGCTATTCCATAATGGTGGCATAGCTTCCAGTGTATATAGGTCCCAGCTCTGTCGTGTCTGTGAATATATTCCTTCTTAGCCAGGACTGGGCAGCCAGAGATAATATGATTTATTGTTTCTTGTCCATCTCCACATATTCTACAGTTACTTGTTATATTTCTTTTCATTATGTGTATTTGGTAATTTCTGGTGGGGAGACTCTGGTCTTGTGCAGCAATTAAAAATCCTTCAGTCTCTGCTTTGAGTCCTGAGCTTCTCAGCCATTGCTGGGATTTTTCTCTGTCTATTTCTTTCGCATTTAGTTTAGCCCAGTATTTACCATGTAGGGGCTTTTCTTGCCATCGTTTTATCATGGTCCGTTGCTGTTCTAGTTTTAGTTTGGATTTCATTTGTTTTATAGCTTTTGTTGTTTCTTCTTCTTCTTCTTCTTCTTCTTCGTATTTGTTAGGTAGATTGATTTCTTGTTTGTATTTGTCAGCTTCCTTAAATACTGAAAACAGTTTTTTGTTTTGCTCGTGTTTTGTGGCTATTTGTATTAGTTTCCCTTGCTTCTGGAGTAGGTATTTTTGCAGTCCTATGGTGGTTATTTTATAATAGTTTTCTAGCTGTATAAGACCCCTGCCACCTTCTGTGCGTTGTATATATAGCCTTTCTATGTCAGATTGTGGGTGGTGCATCCTATATCCTGTCATTATTTTTCTTGTTTTCCTGTCTATTTTACATAGTTCGTTTAGTGTCCAGTTAAGGATGTTGTAGCTGTAGCTTATAACTGGGACAGCTAAAGTGTTGATACCCATTATCTTGTTTTTAGCATTGAGCTCTTTTTTTAGTATGGATCTAACTCGTCTATTATTATTATTATTATTATTATTATTATTATTATTATTATTATTATTATTAGTATTATCATTATTATAGACGTCGTACAGCATACAATATGGTGAGGTTGTTGATTGAAGATATTGTTTCTACCGGTTGTTTGTACTGTTTGTCAAGTCAGAACGAGGACCTCAGACAGACAGTACTTAACGCAATATGTGTGCAGATCAAGTAATGCCGACTTTTGCAATACAATCTAAGTTGTAGTGATCTCTAGGTTTTTCAGCTGTTTCTATTTTCAGATTAGGCGGTATTAAACCCAATGCTCTGATGACAATAGTGAGAAACTTTATGTTCGATTCCCGTAGCGATCTCAATTCTCAGGTCGCCATTTTTATCAACATTTCCTCTTTCTTTCAGGATGATATGTTGACCCACAAGCACTGCGACGTCGATTATTAGGAACTCTTGTTTGCCCCTCCGAAATGTTACTACATCCAGCCATCGGTGTTCTAACAAACTGTCCGTCTAGAAATCAAAGTCCCACAGGATTTTTGCCTTCCCCTTTTCGTCCATTACCTTTCCGTTGTATGTTGGTACGAAGCACCCATAACCTCATATCCATACTTACGGCATAGTAGCCAGTGGAGATTTTGGGCTACTTTTTCGTGTCTACACTTGAACTCTTTCTCCGAAAAACTTTTACAATCACTAACAATGTCAGTCATACTTTCGATCCTGTTCCCACACAATCAGTAGAAATCCGATGCAATTGTTTGGTATAAATTCTTTTTCACTGAATTGGTATTCAATGCCTGGTCCTGGGCCATGATGATTAGGCCTACAGTGTTCCTCTTTAGGTGACTCTTCTAGAGTCACCTCCAGATTCTCCATGGTCTTTTAATTTGTTGGTTTGAAGGTGAAACTATGCAATTCCATACGGAGTAGGGTTTCATCTCTCTCGTTGTCTGTTCTTGTTTGGAATTCATGAGCACCCTCAAGTCCATTGTTAGCTTCTTCTGCACTAGCTGCATATTGCAACAGGTCATCTTTTCTGTTTACCAATTATCCTGCCATCTCTCTTCTTTCAATGCTGATGCACTCCTGTACGCTAATCAGCAAACGTCCACCCTTGCCTCTATTCATGTAGAGCCTGTGTACATTTGCATAAGGGTGGAGGGTACCATGCTTTGCCTTTCCAATAGTGCGATCGAGTCGGTCACTCTCCGCTTGTGTCCATTTCATGATGGGTGCACTATAGCAGACTACAGCAACAACCCATATGTTGATGGCAGTTACAGTCTTTGATTTGAGCTTTGATTTCAAGAGGAGTTTGAGGCGCTTTAAATATGCAGTGTCTTTGATTTCTCTGTGCAAGATACTGTCTAACTCCAGGATCCCAAAGTACTTGACGCATCATCATCCCGGTGCTCCATTCTCTCTCCATTTGGCAATTCAATACCACTACAATTTCATATGTTCCCCCACTTCAAAGTAACATCTCGCACTTTCAGATACCAAATTCCATCCCTATATCCTTGCGGCACATTTGCACAGTCTCAACCAGCCTCTCCATTACAGACTCTGTTTTTGCGAACAGTTTTAAATCATCCATGAAGAGAAGGTGGTTGAGACGAGGTTAGTTCTTCCTTACATCATAGTGCATGTTGATTTTACGTAGGACTGTAGAAAATGGGAGAGGTGAAGAAGAGTCTCCTTGGAAGATCCCTCTTTTGATTGTTACCTCGTCTAAGTGGTGGTTGGTACAGGACACACGCGTTTTCAAACTATGCATAGCTGTTCATAATCAGTGCAAACACATTCTCAGCTATTCCATACAAGTCTTCCAAATCCGCGAATGTGGCAACGTGCCGTAAGCTTTTTTGAAATCTATCTAGGACATGCATAATTTTATTTTGGTACCGTTTACAGTTCTTCATTATAACCTTGTCTATCACAAGGTGATCCTTGGTGCCCTTGGATCCTATTCGGCACCCCTTTTGTTATACCGATTGTTTTCCGCAAGGTACATATATATTTTTCCTGTGAGGATACATGTTAATATTTTCCTCAGGAAGTTAAAACAAGCAATGGATCGGTAATTGCCAACCTCATTGCCGTTTAACCGATCTTTCATTAACAATGTTGTTCTTCCCTTTACTATCCACTCTGGAACAGTAGCGCTCTGTAGAAAATTTTCTAATTGAGACACAATTTTCGTGTGCATTGACCTAAACCACTTGAGCCAGTAGCCTTCAATTCCATCTGGTCCTGCCGGTTTCCAGTTTGGCAGTTTTGATACATGTGCAATGACATCTTCCGTTGTGATGCGCACATGATCCTGCCGTGGAGTGCGGATCTTATGAAATGAATCCGCACTGTGGTTGTGTGAATCTTCTTGCCCCCAGATGTTATTCCAACATTGGCGGGTTTCTTCTGCTTCAAAAGGTGTATTATCTTCTGTATTTCTTCCTTAGCTCTTAAGAAACTCCCTCTGGGAAGCAGATTTCATCAAGTACCTCGTTTCTGTCAGATACTTTGTCAGAGTATGTTGCAGAATCCCATCAACGTTTTGAGTCGCTCGTTTCACATTGTTACGGATGAAGCTTCTTAGATTCACCATCTTGGTCTTTGTTCTCGTAATTCTTCTATCCTGGAGTATTTTCCTAAGGTTTCTCTGGTCACCAGTCATATTCTCTCTTATGTCAGGGTTTTAAAAATTATATTGCTTGGTCGGCTACTCCTCCACTACAACTTCACCTTGCCTATGCATTCGCTGATCTTTACCTCCGTTATTCTCCTCGAGATTCACATCACTACAGAAGCTTTTCCTGGTTGTCTGTATCTGGGCCTCATTAAGAAAGCATCTTTTCCGAATTATCCTTCCCTGATTCATAAGTCCATTTTCAGTAATCTGAAACATACCCAACTGCTTCCAAAGTTCTAATGATCTTCCTCCAACAGCTTTACCTTTGCCATTGTTCTTGTCTAGCAAGACTTGTTCATGGCACTGGATCGCCTTTTGGTTCATATCAATAGACCACTTGCGTTATCGAGCATATTGCATAATTTAACCAGTACAAGGACTGTGTTTTGTAGTATAGCTAGCAGTTGTTGAATTTCGACCGCGCCCACCCTGCTGCACAGCGTGGAATCTACCGGATGTGGCACCTTCACCATTGATTCAAGTCCCGTTCACACCGTTATCGTCATTTTCGTTGCCCTTTTAATTCACAAATGAGGTGTGTTTTTTGGTTACAATCAACCGGTATTTTTATCGAGACACCATCTCTATCAAGGTAGTCCTTGATCCCCTGGTTTGGGGATTGGAGTGTTCCTGCTCCTTGGCTGCCAGCCACCCAAGGATAACGAATACAGCCTACCCGGAGCACTACTTATTTGGAGGCGCCAGATACTTGCTTTTCCCAAACCTCTCCTATTAGTTTCGCAAAGGAGTCGGCCTTGCCCAATGTGACTACGGATTCCTATCTACAACGGTTTCGAAATAGAGTATTCCTTCTCCTAGACAAACTGCCAACCAAGGGTCCTGAATTCTATCTACCCGTTTTTGGAATGACCATTAACTCTTTTATGTTCCTCTGCCCTTCGCCGGGCTTAGCTTTTAGTCCGCATGGTGCAGAAAATCCGCCCTTGTCACCAAGCAAGTTTAGTGGGGTTGACACATGTTAGACATTCTGTGTAATTATTGTCCACTATTTTTATTTACCTATCACTACTATAGTTTCACAGTTATTACCATAATTATATTTTTACAATAAGGCCGAGTTGTCCTAATACTGTTTACCCTGATTTCTTCAGACAACAAATGATGGCAGATTCACGACTGTTGGTTTAGCTGCCGCTGATGCTGTGGCATTAAATGGAAGAGAGGGACATAACTGGCAGTCGAGTAAGCGCGGGCGGGTGTTGATTTTAAGAGTATCTTTGGTAATTTGGGACTAACTATCATAGATAACATATCAAAGTTTATAAATATCTTACATATTTAAATCCTGCTTCCGCTCTGAAATTCTGCTTCCAAAGTTCTATTGTTTTCGTTGATCTTCCCCAGAATTACTTAATTACTTTTCGGGAAATCTGTAGTGCTAGTAAAGAAAGTGTCGTCAGAATTTCCTGAAATACTGTGACACACCACATATTTATATTGAACTTGAACAACAGTAACTAAAAAAGAACTAACAACATCGATTACATGAAAATGAAATAGCACAAACATCATCAAACCAATTATGACAGCAAAAAGAATCTAAATAAAACATAAACGTCAAAAATGAACGAGAAAATATTAGTCACAACAAACGTATTTGCCACAACAGCCACAATATATCCGCTGCCACAAACTCAGACTCAAGCCCGTCGTTTCCTTCTGGATTAATTTTGAAATTATAGAAAATATGGCTTTAATATTGAGACACCGACAATTCTTCGAATGACGGTAACGTTGAGAGCAAATCGTTTGTAGAAATATATATTTAATAAAAACTATGAGATTATTGGAGAATAAGAATGATATGATGTTCCCAATGAATCTTCATATGTCGACTTGGAGGGAATTATATTCCGGATGAAAAATGATACAACGACTACTGTAGGTAATATGATAGCTAGAAATAATTGGCCAGGTAATAGTAACATGGATCACTAGATGTTCAAGATAAACTCTGCCCCTTAATGCACCCTAAGTAAATGTATAAGCATTGCTAATGTGTACTGGTGTACGTTGGATAGGACTATCCGTTCAATCGATTAAGAAAATCG
The DNA here is from genome assembly GCF_046866305.1 of Octopus bimaculoides. Classification (NCBI taxonomy): domain Eukaryota; kingdom Metazoa; phylum Mollusca; class Cephalopoda; order Octopoda; family Octopodidae; genus Octopus; species Octopus bimaculoides. The sequence goes on along the minus strand of NC_142928.1, from coordinate 70,257,023 downwards.
ACACAGCTATCTTTAACGAGTGTGGGAATGTAGGCTTCGTGCATCTAGTGTTTTCAACTTATGTGCTTGTAGTTTGGATAATAGAAGCTGTTTATGGGCTCTAGTCTTTGAGGTCATGGTGATCGTGGACCTAAGGAGTTCGATGTTTCTCTCACGCTGAATGGTCTCTTGTATCAGGACGGCGGCATCATCTATATATACTCATACTTTGTACAATACGTGTAGTTTTATATATTTTCTCCCATCTCTTTTTCACTCAGAGCCTGTATGGAAAACCAACACACATTGGAACCTGTAATATCCCACCTATAATGTCTCCATTAACGGTTGCATTTGTGGCAAAGAAATCCACATCCTCGTCGTCGTCCACATACTTCTCCTCCTCTTCCTGATCATCATCTTCATCATCATCATCATCGGCGTCGTCGTGGTCGTCGTCATGGTCGTCGTCGTCGTCATCATCATCATCATCATCATCATCATCATCATCATCATCATCATCATCATCTTGATTACAATATAATCGTGTTTTTGCAAGCTTAATTTTTGTTTTTGAATTACACATTTCTCAATTTCTTTTTTATTTGTTAATGGCGCGTCCAACACGCTTCTCTACTCTTTTTTTGCCAATTTGATCACTGTTCCATTTTCACTGATCACCTTCCTCATTTTATCACGGTTGGATTTGTTTTAATTTTAGCTTGTCTTATCACCATTGCTTTAATGTTTTTTATAAGGCAATTCCGTGTTTGCTCTTTATCTGCGTGCCGATTATGTAATCATTTTCTGTGTTTCTAAAAATATAAAACTGGGATATTAATTTTCATTAGCACATTAAGTAGTTGTGTTCTCTCTTTCTGTTTCTATCTCAGGCAACACCACTGTCTCCTTCTTTCCCTCTCTCCCCTCTTTCCCCCACTCTCCCTCTCTGGTTAAATCATCATATTCTTTTTGCCTGATTTTATCGGAGTTTCCAAGAGTTATAACTCTCTTTATTGGTTGGTTCAGATGGCGCTATTTCCATTACATAATAATCAGTTTTGCTAAAAATGTCATTTTACCTACTTCATAAAAAATTCATTTTCTCGTATTTATACTTTATTAAGTTTTTTCTTGGTTTAATGTGTACCTTACTTCGTATTCTTTTTTTACATAGATTTTATCATTATTATGCACCAACTCTTATTTCCGCTGTTGCGCTTCCATTGTTTATTGCTGTCTTCCCAATTTAGACCAGTCTTTAAATTTTTTACCTCTATGTGATATGCCGTTGTTACTGTTCAGCTTGGGTTACCACATTTGTGCAAAATTATGCTTCACTTTGTTCCGCTAGTTGCTCCTGTGCATTTTGTTTTCTTTTTGCTGGGGTCGAGGAAGCTTTGACCTATTCGCAGTACATTCGTCTAATAGATTACTTTTATTCTTAGGAAATTTCTACATACCGCATATGATCTTGATTGATTGTTATTGTATTTCGTTTTAGCTACAGGCACTTGCATTTTATACATATAGACATTTACAGATTTGATGACTTATATTTGATAGATATCTTGTGGTATATTCAGTGGAAACATTTTTTGTAGCAACTTAAACTGTCAGGATATCATGTTTTAATGTTTTTGTGTAGTTTGTAGTTTATTAGAAGGTCTTTGTGTAAGTGTTTGAACCTGCTAGGATCTTATCTCATTATCGTAGAATGATGTGGATTTCTTTGATATTATTTCGACGCATATTTTAATGAGACTTCAAGATCGGTTGCTTATTATTCAATATCAGTAGTAGAACTATTTGTTTGTATATAGCGGCACTTCAATCTTAGATATCAAGAGTGCTTTCCTGTGGAGTGTTTGAATCTTCTGTGTAGAAATTTTTGTGTGACTATCGTGGTTTGAATAAATATTTTGAGGCTTATTCTCTGAAGAGATTTATGAGGCTTTTACTAATATGTCTAATTTGTTTCAGTCAGTGGTTTAAAATTTCTCAGGCAGTACTTTCAGCATTTTCTAATTCTATACACGTCTTATGCTTTTCTGAGTTTAAAGAATAATTATATCCCAAGGAGTCTGGTTGTCACTTCTTCATTATATCCAATTTGTACGTCAAGACAATGTTCGTGTTACTCTATTTACGTTAAAAAATGACTGTTTTATGAAGTGCATTATAATGCTTATCAGTTATTGATACAGGTGAAATATTTTGTCAGTTTTGTCCATCGGTATATGAGGAAGATTTCACATCGTGCAGAAATCCTTCAGTTTTATTTGAAATGCTTTTGGCATTTGTAGATTTTAATATATGCATATTACATACCTATATCATATAATATGACGTCTTCTTATTAGCAATATTTAATAAGATCTAAATTTTGTTAAATGCTGTTGCAAATTATCTCCACTGAAATAAACTTACTACAGAAGCAGAAAATTATTGATCAAATAACTGGTATTCCATTTAATACGCTTCTTTAGATTCTGTTATTTTTCTCATAAAATAAATTAAATTTACATATAAATTTAATTTACAGATAAATCTATTGACTTCACTTGAGCAGAATTACTGTAGTTATACTGATATTTAACATTTACGATACAACCGTTCTATTAATTTTTCCTGTTAAATGATGTAAAATATTAATTTAGTGTTGTATATCACATGAAACATTTATTGAAATACAAAATTTCTAAAATTCCCTCACACTATTGTTATTTTAAATGTTAAACATTATAATTCTTTGCTCAGACTGGCTAGCTGTGATTTCAAAAGATCGCAAAATGAGTATATATATATTAAATATATGATTACAAATTTTGGCACTAAGTATTTCCGTTGTTTTCTTGTTTTTCATACACACGTTAAATCGTTGATTATTTCATTTGCTCGAAAATATTGTAACAAGCCATTAAAACTGATTTTGATTCATTGAGACAAAGCTAATGATAAATATACTTTTTAGCATTTTTAGCGTGTGTTGGAAACAATTCTATTGATAAATTGTGAAAGAATGTTGCAACGTTCTCTTGATACTTGCAACCAAAAAGAAGTCTGATATAAAATTGTAATATTCTGTTGTAATTCTTCTTATTTTCCTGTTCGAATTTCCATTCATTACATTTCACTAAGAAAATATTCAATTTTATGAAGAACAAATGAAATTCGTAAATGAAGAAATCAGTTAGCACTGATCCAGTGTTTTGTAACAATTCGTTCAATAGCAAGGCTATCATTTCGAGAGTTTCTCAACGCTGAATGAAAATATATAATTAAAAATCAGATGTAAGCTTTAGAAACCAAAATAAGTAGCTATATTTTGAAGAGTATTTTGAGATAATACATTAACGTACCACATTGTGCGTGGTATTTATTAGTTTTTGTATAGACGTTGATGTAATAGATTTTGATCAACGTATCCTCTGTACATTATCATTGTATTTTTATATTTTTTCAATGCTATATTATTACAAGTAATAATTGTAGTCAACAGAAATATAGAATTTACACTCGTAATGAATTTTCCTTTTCCAAAATAAGCCCTAACTGATACCAAATTTGCAACAGTGCGATATGAACACCCAAGGAAACACTTTCAACTAAATACTCTATCATATTCAATTCAGCAATACTATTGACTGAACCGATTCAGCATAAACCAGTATGGTGTCTTTTTTTGTTTCACGTTGAGATTTTTTAACAATCATCATGCACACAGCCTTTCATTCCTCTAATCCTGGTAAAATACGTGTTAACATAAATGAACAGAAACGTGTCTTTACAAATAACCTATGTTTCTTCAGACAATCATTGCTAATACATATCTGTAAATAAAACGGATGTTGGTGGACAAAAGAGCAGTGGAGTGGTAAGGACGGTTGAAAATCTTTTTCGTTTTCAATGTGTGAAATTCTATGCAGTGCGTTAAAAATATTTAGATTTATTCATACAGAGAAAAATAAAAGTAAATGTGGCTAAAAAGTAATTCACTTGCTCCAATAAAAGCATATGCAATTCTGGCAAATATACTTCACACGTAAGCTTAACATATTTTGTCTTTATGTGTAGGCGTTCGTGTATGAATAAGTAGTTTCTCACTCTCTCTCCCCGTCTCTCTATGTAACTCATTTCGTGCGCTTATGTGTAGAGATATGAAGCTGAAAATGAACTTCAACTGTTAATAATGATTTATTCATCACTTTAACAATACTTGGTTCTCAGAAATAGTAAGAGGTAATAATTGCATAAAAAGCCAGAACTTTGTTAATCCAGTGAATATGCCCTGTAGTTGAATGAGAATATTTGACTAGAAAAGCTAAAAGAAAATGTGCATATATAATGCTTGCTGTCAGTATATGGCTGTCAGTAAGTAATATATATCTGTGTGTAAATGCGTATATGTTTGTCTTTCTCTTTGTGCATAAGAGTATGAACAAGAATATTATAATTTTTGGGTGAAATAATGAATTAATCTTGTATTTCATAATTCATTGTAACATAATTTATAATCTATTGTAAAAAGGCTTACATTTTTTATATGCTTATCTTTTCATTTGTCTTACTTTGAGGTGGGGTCTTGAAAGAACAGATCTAATACCTTGGAGTCATGGATATTTCTTTGTTTCACATCATTCTAAGTGTTCGCTTAGTGTAATCTGCGAATGGTAGAAGACTGTGTTTTGCAATTGTGGATTATCAATTTGATTCTCATAGCGAAGTTGATCAGTTTTTCTTACAACCAGTGGCGAACAACAGAATAGATTTCTACAATGTGACTAAATCCTGATTTAAATTTGAACGATAAGTTCTCATTAAAGTTGATGTAAGTACTGCAGTTAGAGTGTCAACAAAAGTTGATTGTAAATTTTATGTAGGTAATTTTTTTCTTCGAATTTATTATGCCAGTAATCTTATCTCCATTCCTGTTTGATCATTTCGAGTACTTCGAATGCTTATCTCATTCTTGGCCTTATTTGAATAATGCAATATTTTATAGTTAATGCTATTTGAGTTTCTATAGTGTGCTGCAATGTTAGGTAGTGCATTGGGAATATTGGAAGTGTTCATTGGTCTTCATAATTCTTTAGTCTCTATGGCTATGGCACGTTTATTTATGCTATAAATTTTTATGGATGGGCATCCTATTGCAACTAGTAGACTTTTTAGTACATTTTTGTAAGATTAATAGGTATGTTTGTATTGGTATGGTTTGGAAGGCGTGAAGTAATCAGTAACTATATTATAGAGACATTTGGTTTGTAGATTAAAAGAATCACAACTGTTGCTGCAGTAAAGCGGTGAGCTGGCAGAAACGTTCGCACACCGGGCGAAATGCTTAGCGGTATTTCGTCTGTCTTTACGTGCTGAGTTCAAATTCCGCCGTGGTCGACTTTCATCCTTTCGGGGTCGATAAATTAAGTATCAATTGCGTACTGGGGTCGATCTAATCGATTGGCCTCCTCCGACAGAATTTCGAGTCTTGTACCGACAGTAGAAAAGAATAATTGTTGCTGCAGTGTTTGTAAAACAAAGGTAGATATTCACAAGTACCACAATTACTTAGAGATCTAGGCAGATACAGAATAATTTGCTGTGTGTTACTATTCACCAACCTATCCTCCAATATGTTTAGCCTTGAAATCATGTTACTGTAATCGTATCGCCTTTAGTAAATTGGTATGATTTATCTAATGTTAAGCGACCTTATCATGTAACTTAATACGAAGAAGTTGCTTAATCGATTCTATGTATCAAGATATCTTTATCTTTAAGCAAAGAATACTTAGTACAGGCATATGCATGTACACTATATTTATTTTTAAATGAATCTTGGGAATCAAATTAAATGTTGGGTTACTGACAATTATGGTTGATAATACGATAATGGAAAAAATGGTTAAGCTGTATCTCGTGCAACTACAAATTTGATAGAGACCACAAACTAACCTCTGCATTGTTAAGTTTGTGGTACGACTGTGAAAGTGCTCTATGATATTTTTACGAGACTCTTGTGTGCCAAATCAAGCATCCGAACATGAAGCGTCTGGATAAATTATCTTAAACTGGAACAAAAATCAATAGGTCACCGGCTGAAAACATTATTTCGAACTTCATATAACATATAGAACTTCTATACTGAAATTAGACTTTGAGAATATCTCGAGAAACAGGAATACTATATTATCGTAAGCGATACTATAGGGTTTATAGATAAATCTTAACTAAATGCTTGAAATATGCTTCCATGCGAATAGCAACTGCTATTCACTTCTTTTCTATCATAATGATTCTATATATGACAATACTAGAAATATATTACCATCTGATAAAGATGGTAAAATCAATCTTATCATTCCATATCAAGTTGGGATAGCTGATGCAACTTGATGAAAGGATTACAAAACACTGGCATTGGCTCACATATATTTGCTGGCAATATTTTGCAAAGCAGGTGCAAAGTAGAAAAAGGTAGTCATCGATAGTCCCAAAATTTGAATACACTCCAGGTTTTCGATTTTTCATACAATTTATTAATAAGTATGTAACTTTTCCCAAGTGTAGATTGTTCTAATTAGTTAAGAAGTAAAACAAAAACTATGAAGACGTGTATCAAAATTTGCAGGACAAATTTTAAATGTTAGTTTTCATATAAGCATAAATATTGAGTTACTCCGTGACCTCGTCAATATATTTCAATGAAAACTAAATAGTTTCAGTAAATTATATCAGGGGAGTTTCAGTCAAGATATTGCATTCACAGACATACGTTATCAAAGCGTGTTGTGAAGATTCATGATAGTAGGAACTTGTAGCTCAGGTTTGCTCATTTAATATTACTAATTGTACTTATTGTAATGAATATATTTTGATTTTACATAGTTACATTCCATGCTAACTGGTTTGGCTTCGCTTGATACGAGGAAGCAAAACAGAATTCTTATTATGTGCAAAATAAATATTTAAATACCGATATAAATGTGTTTTTATAACCTCACATGAAAATGAATCATTATTATATAAATATGTGTATATATTTACATAAAGGGTATAGTAATAACTGTTATCCTCGGTTGGAATTTATAAATATTTCAATGCATCGCTACACGCGTTTCCATAAATGGCATATTTTTAAAGACCATAGTGCGAGTTCCTGGGATAATTACAGTGCAGTCCATAGTATCTATGTACATCGAGTAGATCATGTTCATGCATTGATTTCTTCAACCCGATGTACATGGATTACTACCTACCCACTGCATTGTAATTGTCTCAGAAATACAGACTGATCTTAAAAAAAACAAGAAAACAAACATGTAATTTGTGGAAACGTACATAGTGATACATTAAAATATTTATAAATTCCATTCAAGAATTATTACTGTTATTACTAAATTGATCCTATATTATATCAGCGCAGATCGGTTCAAGCCACATAAAAACTGGTTTTGCCAGCTGGCATCGTTAGACTGTAGCTGCTGCAATAGAATAAGTGTTTTTACATGCATATTCAAGATGTTTCCCGTAAATGAAATTAAAGGATGTGTGTATGTATATATATATATATATATATATATATATATATATATATATATATATATATATATATATATATATATATATATATATATATATATATATATATATATAACTATATATATATATATATATATATATATATATATATATATATATATATATATATATGTATATATATATATATATATATATATATATATATATATATATATATATATATATATATATGTATATATATATATATATATATATATGTATATATACACACACACACACACACACACACACACACACACACATATATATATATATATATATATGTAGTATATATACATACATGCTTACATAAGCACATACACGTATTGTTCGTGTCACTAAATTGCTTCACACCTGATATTTCTCCTTGCCAATCTCTTTCCACGTTACAATTGTTACAATTGCGAGGTATCTACTCCTATAATTACTTTAATATCTCATTCCTGTAAAACAGTATTAAATTTCATTTCTTTTTCTCTGTTCATATAATTAAGTGTAAGTTAACTATGTCATTATGTCATTGCACCATATTGCTTTGTCTTTTTCCGCTGTTAATTGTTTTGCACAAAATAATTTTGAACGAAATACCTGATATTCATATCTATAATTACTCTGAAGCTAATTTATGGAGTTCATTTTAAATTCAAGTTTTAATGTTCATTTTGGTAATGCAAGCACTCACCTTGAATATTTGTACCACTGATGACTGTGTTTCCGAGTATCAACTGTTTCTATATCATGAAGGGTATACACAGTAAGCGTATCTCACTTATTCTGTATTTCATGTTCCTACTTAACATATATCAGTAATGTACGCATTGTTATGCATGGCCCCATTGCAAGAACGCAATTTTTAAATAGATATATTGCGGAGTTATACATACATTATGTATTTATTTCAATATTGGGCATGATTTTATTTTGATTTTCTGTTCGACTTATTTATACTAATTTCCTTTTTTAAAACTGGTTGGTTTGAATTATTACGAAGCTGCTTTGTAAATAATATATAAAATCTACAAGGCGGTGAGCTGGCAGAATCGTTAGCACGCCCGGCATAATGCTTATCGGTACTTCGTCTTTCTTTACGTTCTGAGTTCAAATTCTGCCGATGTCGACTTTGCTTTTCATCCCTTCAGGTTCGATAAATTAAGTATCAGTTGTGAACTAAGGTCGATCTAATCGACTGGCCCCCTCCCCCAAAATTTCGGGCCTTGTGCCTAGAATAGAAAAGAATATATAAAAGCTAATTTCTTTATAAGTCTGATATCTCTCTCAGTAAAATTATTCTGAAAACATTTTCTGAAGAAGCTTAAAAATACCAGTAAATTACTAATATTTGAAGTTAGACCAGAAAGTGTTACACCTGATTTAAAAACAAAAATATATGGCAGTGAGTTCTCTTCCTTTACAGCAGGACTATGTTCCACTATATACTTGCAGTACCAGTGATGATGCTAACGTTTGGGATACTTAGCTTTTCTGTAGAGCAAATTCACCCTATAGGCATGTCAATACAAGGAAACATCCAATAGATAGTGTTGTCCACAGTCTCCAACAAGAGAAAAGGTAGGTAAAAGACTTGAGATTAGAGCAGATATATTTCCAATGCCGAAATTGTATCTCTCCAAGAGTACCTGCTTAAGTAGCAGAAAAATAATCCAGTAAGCCAACAGTGAGCCTTTCAAGAACTCTCCTCCTGATGACTTCCCATCCCACCCTAAAACAAATATAGAATAATATACTTGAAAAATATTGGAGACGAAAGACTCAGCGTGCAAAAAAACATGCGAAATACGCATAGGTATTTTCCTGAAAACATGTGGATGATACTAATATCGACATGAAGTGCAGCCTTTCTTGAACTCATGACCGACACTTCAAATCCTACTTCGAAGCCTATGCATTTTCAAGTCAAGGTCAGGCAATTACTTCGACACCTTATGAGCCGAGGAGTCAGTGAATCCTCTGGAGCCCCAAAATGCAAACGAAAATGCGGAATATGTCACATTTATGTAGACGACATAATGCATGTGATCAGAAATTGCCATAAATTGCCATAAATTGCCGTCAAGGTGATACCTCCCAGTGCGTTAAAATGTTAATAGAATAATATTGAATATCATCTTAAAAATGACTGTTCTGGAATATATACATATAGAGAATAACCCCATTCAGTTCTCTTTTTATTACCTTACATTCCTACTTGTATCCCTCATAACTTCTCAGCGATCCAATGGTATCATCTTATGGTATATTTATATCATAAAATTTAGACATGCGGCCTCTTTTCCAACTAAAATTGGGTAAATATTTACCCCGAAAAATGCATAGCGATATCATTGGTAAATATCGTTAATACTTGAATTAAAGAATTCGCGTCTTTTTAATTTCTTGTATACGATTTAGAGTCATCCGTATATATAGTAGATGAATCATTTTAACCCTACTTTTATCAACGTCTTACGCAGGGCTGGGTTTTTAATTATTATTGTCAGAGGGATGAATACAATAACAAATAGTAATGTGTAGAGCGATTCTGGCTAAAATATTACCCAGTGTTTTATTTTTTTTAGCATTTCCTAAGGATTTTTTTTGAATGATTTCATCTCTTTTTCTAAGAAAATAAGTGCCAGTCGCCAGTCTTCTCATTGATTCCGAGCGTGTCCCAGGACTGTCAAATATTAATGTAGGCATTCTGTTAATCTATCCAGACAAAATCTACGTCCACCTTCCTTATTCGTACGTAACTGAATATAAGACTAGCGATATACCATACATCAGCGCTTCCCCGTGGTTTTCTTCTGTACTCTTTTTGATCTGCTACTAATAGGAATGTACTCCGAGGTACCCATTTACATAACGAAATTTGTTGAAATGCTCCGGCATTATCGATGTGATTATAAATAGAATATTGACATATTATTTCTAGATGGGAGCTGAAGTATATCTGGATATCGGGGTTATAGAGAATTTAAAATTTTGACGAAGATGTATGTATTATATATTAAAGGTATTATGTATTACATTTAGAAACAAATATTAATATTTTGATGTTTGTATAAAAAATTAGTAATGATAAGAATGAAAATATAAGGACCAAATAATGCCTGAAATGAGCAAAGTGAAGCCCTAACTCATTTATGTACCATATTCTTAAATATATAATTTCTCTTACAGTAGTAACCATTGGGTTGTGTCTCATTTATTCATATATGCCACAACGTAATATCAGGAAATACAGCAAGCTGTTAACAAAGGACTAGACCATGAAGTTTGGCAGAATAAAAAAAAAAAAAGAATGATTCTAAGTATAGATATGTCTGTCAATTGAAGCTAAAAGCAATGAAACCTTTGCGTAGAATTGTATCTGAATGTTTTATGCTATGAATGTGTATAAATGAATTATACAGAGCTAATAAGCAAGCGGGCGTAGAGAAAGTGTAAACCAGAAGAAGTGCACAATATTTAGTTATTCCATTAATGTATGAAATATATATATATATATATATGTGCGTGTGTGTGCGTGTGCGTGCGTGCGTGTGTGTATAAATATATATGTATGTATGCATGCATGTGTGACCGTTCGTGTGTTTGTGTATATGTGTATGCATGTCTATATGTGTTGCATGGATATAGATATATGATCTCAGGTGTATGTCTTGTTTGTATATTTTTTTCCCCTAGAATATTATTATCAAAATTATCGTGTGTCCAAGAATCTACTTTGCAAATTAGATATTAGCAAACTTCAGAATCGAAACTTATTCTCCAAAAGGCAGTCACGTAGGTGTAGACAGTCACAGACACCCTCCCACATGCACACAAATACAGACACAGGCACACACACAAAACACGCGCATGTGCGCACACACAACACACAAGCAACAACGCTCACACACACACTAATACATAGCTCTCCCTTTCCCTTCTCTCTCCCTCCCTCCCTATATATATATATATATATATATATATATATATATATATATATATATATATACACATACATATATGTATAGATGAATGTACATACATACATACATATATATATATATATATATATATATATATATATATATATATATATATATACATACATATATACTTATGCAAATGTATGTGTGTGTGTTTGTGTGCGGCGGCTGTATACCTATGTTGTATGAACATTCACTGGACCGTGTATGTGTAAATGTTAGAAATATTATTACTGAGTAGATGTCGCAGTTAGCTCAAGAGACTACAACAAACGCCAAACTTCAATTAAATTAACCCTGGACGCTACTTACCACCTAAAAGCTCTTTTGCTTTGCTCTTGCTTGTTTTGACAATGATTAGTCGATGTTATACCTATGTGTGTACACCTGACTCTTCCTCTTCAGATGGACTCTGCCCGATGCTGCTGCCGTTGCAATAGTATCAGTGTATGATAAATGTTTCCCGTCACACTCCATCGCTTTTGTAGCGGGAAATGAACAACTTGCATTTCCTGCTATATGTAAGTTTTTATTTCAAGATATATTTAAGTTATTAAGAGTACGCGGTTGCTTGGCACGTATGCAAATAGAGATGAGTGTCGTGTAATTCAGAAAGAAGAAAAATGAAATTAATATTTTTATCAGTGACTGGTCGAGCTATGCATTTAATATCCTTATATTTGGTGTGCCTATGGAGTTCAATTGGCAATTTGATACTTATTGTGTCTGTCTCACACAGCGTTTTACTATATTCAGTAGATGTTTATCTATCGCAGCATAGTTCAAACTAACACGTATGTTTCATACGTCGTTGATGGAAGTTTAAAGAAAATATCGACGGGAGAAATTTCGTGTTCTTGGTTAATAGACTTTGATTCTATCCCGGGTCGATGCTCATTAAATCACCGATGACTGTCTTTAATCCTATTCACTCTAATGCAAGCATTTTCATTACTATGTCATTAAAAACATGCTTGACCCCATGTTGTGTCACAAAAATAAATATGCAGTATAACTATGCAATATGAAATTTCAGTGAGCAGGCAGAACATTAATTTTAATAGAAAATATATTATTGTGCGATAACCAGTTTTTCCCAGTGTCCGTTTATAAATTTTTGTGATAGTGATATTGAGTCTACCCCTTATATCTGTGAATGTATCGAGGTGAAACCCAAGAAATGATATCCTCTGGAACATTGAACTTTATTACAAGTTGTTCGGAACCAACAAGTATTCATGATAAAACTCAACAGCGTCATTAGACTTGAAACTTCGGGTGTGTTTTATCATGTTAATAATGAGTTGATAGTATCTAGGGTACTGTTTCTAGGTGTTGTTTTGAGAGATTTGAATTTGTTTTTGTGTGAAAGCGATGCAATTTGATATAACCCTGTTTCCTTTAGAAATGAAAGTTGTTTCTGTTATATTCCCCCACTCCAAGTTTCAATTGCAGTTTAAAGATAATAATACACGGTAATAATACCTAATACTCAGTTCCTATTCAATAAATATTATCGACATTTGTTGGTAATATTCATTTAGTTACACACACCTGCAGTACTAGAAAGAACATCTAAACTTAAGAGTTCTTATATGAAGGAGAGTAATACCGTGTTTATTAATTCTGTATCGTAAGTGGCAAACCTCGATGAGGCAGCAAACTAAACTCATCTTTTATGTTCTAAAGCTGGAATCCTATTGATACCCATCATTTAGTGCGCATGAATATATATATAAATCGTGTACGAGGGAAATCATCTCCCACTATGTTTTGTATAATATAAAAGTATGAAGAACCTAAATTACTCTTCCCCTAGGGAAGATCATCCCCTATATAAAAATAAAGATAATATTTATTTACTTGCAGAACGGGTATTCTTCGTTTATATCTATGAAATATAAATAACGTTTACATTCCATGCACTTCTTTATGATTGTTTATAAAGGAAATATTAGTTTTTCGCTTGAGGGAAAGAACGATCATTATTAATATGCTTTTCGAAATCTCTTTAACTATCATTTTATACATTACGGTGAATGTATCGTACCTTCTCAAGAAATATGTTTATGAATCATTTTCAGCAGCCTTCGCATTACGAAGATGTTCGGCAATTCTCTGAATCTGTTGCCTAACTCTATTACAGCAGTCAGAATAATTGGTAGCTTGGAATTAAGTTGAAATGAATCAGATTGAGAAAAACTATGGAAGAAATGTTTACACTAAAATTCAAACTTTCTATATGAGTCATTAGAATATTCAGCTTAATTTTAGATTAAATTATAATTTGATTATAATTGACAGAAAGTATTGGACAACTTTTACATTCATTTTTCAAATCCAATGCTAGAGCGGATTGCCATTACAAACTGCAGACGGAATATTATGAAATATTTCGGAATCAAGACTTTTGTAACAAAGATATTCTCCTGAACCAAAAATGTGGCGAAACGAAGGATGGTAAGAAACTAGTACAACAATTGCATACAAGTGAGTTGGCATGTTTTATTAAAAAAATATTGATGTTGCCAAACACTTTCAACTTCGTCAAAGTAAAGCCTAGATGGAAAGATAATTGCATAGAAGAGCAAAACAATAATTATACTGGAAGGATTCTGATGTTTCTGGAAGTGGATGAAGTTGTTCATGATGCTGAATATGTGTTATTTCCGCCAACAGTTATGATAAAATGGGTGGCAATAGAATAGAAGCTGAATATCAAGATGGAGAATTTGGGGTTTTTAAGAGTGGTGATGAATTTGATGATGATGTAGTTGATATTCTTTATTACAATAGGAATGATGCTGCGGAGGTTGTCGCGGTAGTAAACAATGAAGAGGGTGGAAGTCAATGTAGGTGCCATGCTAGTTGATGGCATGAAGTTTATAATAATAACAGTTCTAATAGAAATTGTGCTGATGATAGCGAGCGATGATGATTGTACAAATTTTGTGACACGAGGTTTTACATAACAGAGAGAGGGAAAAAAACAGATTAACTGCTATGGCGCTGAATATGTTGAAGTTAATAATGAGAGTGGTAATGATAATAATACTAGAAGAAAACACGATGCAGTTGATATTAAGAAGCCAGTGGTGAACGCGATTCTGAAGATGACGACGACAATAACGACGATGAATATGATGATAATTACCTTCACTATTATCCCCTACGCCACTGGAGCTACGATCTTACCAACCTTTCGAAACAACTGTTTCATATCATTACTGCCATTTCCATTTATTCATCCCTCACCTTATTAATCATCATCATCGTCAACGTCGTTGTCGTTATCATCATCATCATCATCGAGACTAGCACCCCCCCATCATCATCATCATCCTTTCTCACAATACTCCTCTTTCTCATCCCCTTCGTTATCAATTTCATCATCATCAGCTTTTATACTTAATTGTTCAACCACCCACTAGAAATTGTGCTTTGACAAACAAGAATCGTAAAAAACATAAGAGCAGTAAATAACATCCTAATTGCATGTACAAAGAAAATATTAAATATTAAATATTAAATATGACTGAAAAACACACCCTTGAAGCAAGTATATATATATATATATATATATATATATATATATATATATATATATATATATATATATATATATATATATATATATATATATATATATATGTGTGTGTGTGTGTGTGTGTGTGTGTGTGTGTAAAATGCGATCTCCCTTCTATGCGGACACAGCTCCGACACCAAAAGTCAGTGGCAGTAAAACCCCATGCTAGCTCAGCAAGCCAACTTGTCCATTGACTAAATGCATAGCTAGGTGTCTTCTAAGCAGTCGGGTAATTTCGTAACTTCTAGAACTTCATTCTTAAGCAATCAGCTTCCTACTAACTAGTAAACCGCACCCTGCCGAACATCAGCTGACCATATGAAACTTGTCATTTATAACGAAACATAATTCCACAGTTTTCTCTAACGCTCTAATATGATGTAATATTACAGCGTAATTACATCGAAAACTAGGCAACTTCAAAATGTTAGCATAGAAAACCATAGTTAACACAGACATAGGTTATTCTCCCCATCATAATAATAGACACACGCACACAGACATACACATATATATGCATATATCTGTACAAATACACATAGACACACATGTATGTATTTGTGTATGTATATATATACTATCTATACATTTATTTCGGAGAGCCCATAAGCAAACAACGCAAAATAATAGAATTAATAAATATTGATATTAATGAATACAAAACCAACTTCATAGTCGACATTTGCAACAATAATTATGACGAGAAGGAAAACTGAATCACTTTCAATTGAATTATAATAAAAGTATTTCTCTGTTTAGTAGCAATACTGTTCTGTACATACTATATAAAATTATTTGATACATAGGTATTACAAAACATATTGTAATATATATTTAGATGAAGGCTGAGAGATGAGAATATCGTTAGAATGCCAGGAAAAAAGCTTCGCAGCATTCTGTCTGTCTTAATGCTCTGGGTCCAAATTCCGCCGAGGTTGACTTTGCCTTTCATCCATTTCGTGGTCGATAAAATAATTATCTACAGAGCATAGTGGTCGATGTAACCCACGTACATCCTTCACCCAAATGTCTAGCTATGTGTCAAAATCAGTACATTTACGACAAAAGTCATAATCGGTTGATGTTTTACGGAAGTTGAAGTCATTTGGATTTTCTAGTGGCCGATCACGATTTGTACGAGGCTTTCGGTGAACCCGTACTGCAAGTAGTGGTTCCGTTGTTAAGTAACCCCAGTTTCAATACCCGGTTATAGTCCTAGGTCCATTAAGATTGAGTGTCTGAAATGTTGCACTATTCTGCCTGTCAAATACACACAAAAAATGACTTAAGTAGGAATGGTTACACTATTATAAGCTTGGTTAATAAAAAGAGTATACTGCTGCACGATATGCATTTTCAAAGTATTCTGAATAGTTTATTCCGGTGTCTTTGCTTACATATCCAAGAAATATCATTTTGGCTCTGCTAACTCGCTAGAAACATCCAGTGTGTAAATATACATTGATCTGATCCTACTTTGCTAGCTAAATCTCACTTCAAATGGAGTGTGTTGCACTTGTCTGTTAATATATATTTTACTAAAGTTAAACGTGCGTGTTTCAATATGGTATGCTCTACATTTGCTTCACTTCTCGTGACCTGGAGTCTTCCAAGCTGACTTCACTACGCGTGCCTTCAGAGTGTCCATTAAGAGCATAGGAATGATCCACAAGGGATATGCAGATGAGAAAGGATCATTTACATTATTCCTGTAGAAGTAACAACTGTTTCGAACTCTGGTTGACTGTAGATATTTCAACTAGCAGATCTTTGTTCAGTCTTTTGTCTATGAAGCTTCGGAAATCTATTTCTTTTGCGTGTTTGCTTTTAGTGGATTGTATGTATCCTGTAATATCTGGATGACTTGTATGTGAGATCGAATGTTATTAAGTGATGTTATGTAGTTACTCTTTGTGGTGTTAGCATTAGTATTTTTATGTGTGGGATTCGTTAGTTCTTTATTGTCGATTTTACATGGAAGTGTAGTTTACAATTCCTATTCTTCTGTTCGTATTGGGTTGTATGATCTCGCTGCTATATGTGTATTAGGCTGTGCTCGTAACGAATGTCTGTAATAGTGTTGATAACACAAAAGGATGCGATGTTTTGACAGTAATAGTGAGGCTGTTGTTGGGGGGAAATACTTGCGAAATGGGTTTCAGAGGCGTCTCCCACATTTCTTCAAATCTGCTAGGCTTTTGCGTTTGTGTATTTTTGTTTCTTTTCAACAAGCTGCGATTTACCAATATTATTGTGCGAAGCTCAATTGCAAGCTTGCGAATTGTAAACTTCATGACGCCAACAGTCATAACACCGTAAAAGCGGGATGGCCTCTGATTCTTAGCACAAAGATCAAATACAACGTATCACAAGTCACAAAAAATACATGAAAATATTAGTGAACAACATATGCATAATCAGACACACCGCCACAAAACATCGATGGTGAAAATAATTGTAACACCACAAATAATCATAAAGGTAACATCATTTATCCACAGACTTCCATAAGCATTTAAGTCATGCGGATTGGTGTAGACGAACGCACACTAACGCTTAAACGATATTTCAGTTGGAGATTAGCCCAGTCAGTAGCTGGAGAAAAATGTTACAACTAACTACGCTACATCAATCCATCTAACAATAAATAACAAGCCAGACTATTCGATGTTGTTCAATTTCTGAGTTTGGCATTTAACATTTATTAAACAGTGGCATTAATAAGTAAAACAGTGCGAAAATTAATACTGGTAGAAATTAATTTTAAGTTAAATTCACTCACACATTCTCTGCAAAAGACAGAAATCAATAAAGACAAGGTATGCAAGTGTTGTTTCTATTAAATATCAGTTTTAATGTTTTAATTAAAAAAAAAAATGTTTCATCTAATGCTCTTTCAAAACCAAACTGAATGTGTTGAGACTTGATTAAAAACATCATATATCATACAAACCGTCTCTTGAAACACCCACACAAAGAAATATACGCACATATCCACTTATATAACGCACGTATCGAAAGAATATTTAAAATTAAAAGTTGTTAAAGAATAGAAATCATTGGTAACAAGAAAATGAAATATGGGATATACATATAGGAAGAATCATCATCAAGAAATTATAGCTACCAATTCTAGCGTACCAAATAGACATCGGGCATAATTTTACGTGAATCATAATATTTATGACCATAAGTATTATAACTTGGAACATTTCAACGTTAATTTCTATTTTCTAAGATATGCAAATTCGGATGCTCCCGTATTTATTGACTTTCTCGTGGGATGACTAGGCAAAGAGATTGGACTGTAAATTTTGTATTTTACTAGTAAATTTCAAGTTTGATAGAACCATTTTCTTCCCACTAGAAGGCGTTGCACTTGAATTAATTTCTTTCATGTAATTTGGGCTTAAAGTATTGTGTTGTTCGCTTTCTATGTATTTTCGACGTTATTTTGGAGGAAGTTTTTGTTAATATAACATATTATTTGATCAGTAAAATTGTGGGAAATCTTTATACTATTTTCATTGCATCTGATTAATTCGGAAATAGGAGTTCGGCCATATCTGAGTTGTGGTATTTGAAGGGAAGGTGTAGTAAGGTTTACGTAGTTCAATTTTATCCTGAAATCGATTCTCGGATGTTATTGATATATCAACTGTATGGAAGCTATCCTACACGCTTGGGTTAGTTTTTCTCGGGCTGAACTACTTTTCATAAATCTATGCTAATTTCTGTGCCCTGTGTCTCCTTTGATTTGTCAGTGTAGCTTAAGTCGGAAGTATTGTAGATGCCCTGGAACCGAATCTGGAGTGTTTTCTGCCACACATTAATGTAACTGTTAAGGACAAATTCTCATGAGGTGTGAAAAACAGTAAAGTAAATTTGAGTGTTTTGAACCCATAATTCTCTTGGTATTATTTCAGGCGTTATTTGTACAAACACTGATGCTAAAGAGAGGCTCAAATTTGTTCCACAAAATCGTATCATTTCAATCAAAATTTTCATTCAAATCTATAAATTCATAACATCATATATATTGTGATTTCGTTTCAATGTTTTAGAAACGTTATTACAACATAATTATTGCCATTTTGTTTCATTAATCTATCATTTCGGTTAAACTTTACATACATACTAACAGCGTGTCTTCTCAGTATTAATTACTGTATCAATATTGTTTTATTATTTATAGTTTTCCAATTTTACTCTATCATTTATGAAATAAATATTTATTACATATTTTATGGCAGCTAGGTTGCCGTTTCTATACTAACAATTTGACTTCATATAAAATATGAAGCTAGAGATCCGGCTAACATTGTGTGTTTGTGTGTGTGTGTGTGTGTGTTCGTGTGTGTGTGTGTGTGTGTGTGTTCGTGTGTGTGTGTGTGTGTGTGTGTGTTCGTGTGTGTGTGTGTGTGTGTGTGTGTGTGTGTATACATACCCTTTTCTTTCTTTCACTGTCTGCCTGCATCTCTGTCCCTATCTATCTATCTATCTATCTATCTATCTATCTATCTATCTATCTTTCTATGAATATATATACATACATACATGCGTGTATATATATATATATATATATATATATAGAGAGAGAGAGAGAGAGAGAGAGAGAGAGAGACAGAGAGAGACAGAGAGAGACAGACAGAGAGAGAGAGAGACAGAGAGAGAGAGAGAGACAGATAGAGAGAGAGAGAGAGAGATAGATAGATAGATAGATATACATACATACATATACATATAAATATATGTATAAATATTGTGATATTTTTGTGATAGTTTGGCAGCTTAAATAATAATAAAGTAAATATGTCCATACACACATATACACACATATGTATGTGTATATATATATATATATATATATATATATATATATATATATATATATATATATATATATATATATATATATATATATATACACATATATATATATACATACACGCATACATATATATACTCGAACAAGCAAATACGTTGACATATATGCATGTACAGATATATTGATTTATGTTCGTTGAACTTGTTTAATCAAAATGGAATACTTCTATATTAAGTAATTAATATATGATACAAATACACTGTTTTTTTTATTTGTATGTAATAATTACCACTTTGATCGACTACATCTACACACCGTGTTATCCAGTACAACTATACATACGAAGCTATAGGTGAACCCTTCAAATTAATGTATATATATATATATATATATATATATATATATATACATACGTGTGTGTGTGTGCGTGTATATACATATATTAATGTATATATATATATATATATATATATATATATATATATATATATACATTAATAAATATATATTTATATACATACATACATTCTTACACACGGACATAGGTTTGTGAATGACGTATTTGTATTTGCATCTATTTACATGCAATTCTGTAATTTATTACTATTTATATTTTCAAATTGTATTTTGGTTCATTTCAGTAAATCTTCTCGATTTTATTATTTGTATGTCTCAATAGAAAAATAATAAAAAGAAGCAACCACCAATATCCATATCCTTAGATAAGGAAATTAGTTCATTATGGGAACAACAGGTGTTACTGGGGTGTACATAAGATAGAGAAAAAGGTGACGTCAGAGATAGCATGGTGAGTATATATTATTTTCATGCACATTCGTCATGTTGAGTGGATGTGTGGTAAGAAGATTGCTTCCCCGCCACATGTTCCTGAATTCATTCGCACTGTGTGACACCTAGGACACGTGACGTCTACTATAACCTCGATCCAATTAAGGCCCTGTGAATGAATTTGGTAGATGTGTATATATATATATATCATCGTAAATATACAGGGATTAGCATTGAGTTGCTTCTCCAACATACTGAAAATTTAGAAATAGCAGTCAAAAAACTACTGATTCTAAACTACAAATTTTTCTTTAAATGGATGGCGATATTTATGGCGCACATAGAACAAAAAACCAGAGTGAAAAGCAAAAACAAACCTGCCTTTAGTTAATTGGATACGAACGTTTCGCGGTTAAGATATTAATCTATTCCGTCTCATCAGCCGAATATTCTGATAAATCTGAAAGTGTCTCTAAAAAATTCACGGTAATTTCTGGCCATGCGACGCCAAAAATCAACGAGAAGAAAAGGCACTTTCGAATTCATCGGCTAGCGAGTTCAGGCATCCCATCTCAAAAGAAATCCATTC
The DNA here is from genome assembly GCF_046866305.1 of Octopus bimaculoides. Taxonomy (NCBI): domain Eukaryota; kingdom Metazoa; phylum Mollusca; class Cephalopoda; order Octopoda; family Octopodidae; genus Octopus; species Octopus bimaculoides. Next base: position 70,235,697 of record NC_142928.1, on the reverse strand, counting down.
CATGTGCGTCACAAAATAGTCCCGTATGAAAAAAGTCCCGTGTGAAGGGATTACGGTTTAACCATCTAACTTAGAGGTATCAAATATAAATTATACAAGAATAAGGGCAGGGAATCGTCAATTAGTAATAGAATTAATAATTAACAATTTTGCCAAGTAGTTCAGTATGAAAAAAAACCTTTATCGGTAAAATCATTTATCATCGTAAATATACAGGGATTAGCATTGAGTTGCTTCTCCAACATACTGAAAATTTAGAAATAGCAGTAAAAAACTACTGATTCTAAACTACAAATTTTTCTCTAAATGGATGGCGATATTTATGGCGCACATAGAACAAAAAACCAGAGTGAAAAGCAAAAACAAACCTGCCTTTAGTTAATTGGATACGAACGTTTCGCGGTTAAGATATTAATCTATTCCGTCTCATCAGCCGAATATTCTGATAAATCTGAAAGTGTCTCTAAAAAATTCACGGTAATTTCTGGCCATGCGACGCCAAAAATCAACGAGAAGAAAAGGCACTTTCGAATTCATCGGCTAGCGAGTTCAGGCATCCCATCTCAAAAGAAATCCATTCCATGTGCGTCACAAAATAGTCCCGTATGAAAAAAGTCCCGTGTGAAGGGATTACGGTTTAACCATCTAACTTAGAGGTATCAAATATAAATTATACAAGAATAAGGGCAGGGAATCGTCAATTAGTAATAGAATTAATAATTAACAATTTTGCCAAGTAGTTCAGTATGAAAAAAAACCTTTATCGGTAAAATCATTTATCATCGTAAATATACAGGGATTAGCATTGAGTTGCTTCTCCAACATACTGAAAATTTAGAAATAGCAGTAAAAAACTACTGATTCTAAACTACAAATTTTTCTCTAAATGGATGGCGATATTTATGGCGCACATAGAACAAAAAACCAGAGTGAAAAGCAAAAACAAACCTGCCTTTAGTTAATTGGATACGAACGTTTCGCGGTTAAGATATTAATCTATTCCGTCTCATCAGCCGAATATTCTGATAAATCTGAAAGTGTCTCTAAAAAATTCACGGTAATTTCTGGCCATGCGACGCCAAAAATCAACGAGAAGAAAAGGCACTTACGAATTCATCGGTTAGCGAGTTCAGGCATCCCATCTCAAAAGAGATGTGCGCCATAAATATCGCCATCCATTTAGAGAAAAATTTGTAGTTTAGAATCAGTAGTTTTTTGACTGCTATTTCTAAATTTTCAGTATGTTGGAGAAGCAACTCAATGCTAATCCCTGTATATTTACGATGATAAATGATTTTACCGATAAAGGTTTTTTTCATACTGAACTACTTGGCAAAATTGTTAATTATTAATTCTATTACTATTTGACGATTCCCTGCCCTTATTCTTGTATATATATATATATATATATATATATATATATATATATATATATATATATATATATATATATGATAAGAAAATAGAAAGGTAATTAATAAATTATTATTTATTAATTAGAAAAATGACAAACATCCCTTACATTTCTTTGAATTCAAGACCTTCAGAAAATTAATTAATAAAATAAAAAAAATTATTTGAAAGTGAAATCTCGTCAGAGTTAGTTTAAGATATACACACTAGGTGTTGAATTCCTGCATGTTATATATATAACAAATTAAAAAGGGTGGCTTATTTGCAAAATTGATAGAGGTCACAAAAGTGCAAGATGGTACAGGCTAGTATCTTTTTTGCTAAAAATAAGAGTTAAAGTAACTCAAAACCTAGAAAAGCACTGTGCTTTTGTAACTTTTGAGTTATTTAAACTCTTATTTCTCGCAGAAGTGGTGGTAGTCAGCACCATTTGTCACTTTTGTAACCTCTAATAATACACACATATACGCACACACACATGTATATTATATTTATATCTCTATATACATCTATACATATGTGTGCGTGTGTTTGTGCGTATATATATATATATATATATATATATATATATATATATATATATATATATATATATCCATATATGCATCTATGTGTCTCTATTTGTGTACCTCGTCACCGCTTGAGTGCTTGTGTTTGTGCCTTTGCGTCTCGGTAACTTGGAGATTTGCCAACAGAGACAAGTAGAATTAATACCAGACGTTAAAAAGGTTCGCGGGTCGTTTTGTGCAGCTACATTTCTCCAAGGTATGCCTCCAGCATGACTGTAGATTAATGATTGAAACAATTTAAAAAATGAAATATGTATTTAGAATGGTTTGGTAGACTTACGCAATACGAGGTCTGATCAATAAGTATCTGAAGCATGCAGAGTAAAGCCGTCTCACACAAATTGACCTCAAGCATTGCTGAGAATGCGCCCAACGGTTTAACGTTCTAGTTCATTTCTGCTGTTTACAGCAGTGCTTGGAATGAAGGTGGTTGTCATGGCGATACCTGCTCAGAGGCCTACGCAAATTTGCAGAATGTGTATGGAGAGGAGTGTATGAGCTGCACAAAAATATACGTGTACTCTGACGTTTCCAAGATGGCCGAAATGTGTCGATATTGACCCACAACCAGCGCAAGTGAGAAAAACAACGCAGATGTGCGTGCAGCTGTGAGGTGAAATCATCGAATCACCATCTGTGAGTTATCAGAGGATGGATGTGCATGTTAGTTACATTTCAGTTCACTGAAAATTTTTATATGAGATACGTATTTGCCAATTTAGTGTTAAAACTGCTTTCAGCTTACCAAAAAGGCAATCGGCTTTCAGCTGCACAAATGCTACTTTGAGTAGATTCTCTGCTCAAATTTTTGTCATGGTCAATGCGACGATCACGCCATACACCCTTTTCTTCCAAGCACTGCTGTACACAACGTGAAGGAGTACGTTAAAACTTAGTGCGCATGCACAGCAGTGTTTAAGGTAAATATGTGCCGAGCGGCCTCACTCTGTATGCCTCTGCCTCGATGCTATGCTAACAATCCGGATTCTTAATGATCAGACCACGTAGCTGGAAGTGACGATGCCAACAAGACTGTCATACAATGTTAAAAATATGTTCATTTGCAGTGATCCCCGACATACATACATATATAAGTACATACATACATACATACACACACGCACATAGATAGATAGATAGATAGATAGATAGATAGATATATAGATAGATAGATAGATAGATATACAAATAGATAAATAGATAAATACATAGATGCATGCATACGTACATACATCTATACATACGTACACATATACATACATGCAAACATACATATACACTTACATATGCAAGACATTTCTCAGGTTTAAAATGTGTCATCGTTTTCCTTGTCTACATTCCGAAGATGGAACATTATATCTTTGTTAGAACCCAGCTCCTTCTTCAGAGGAAGATTTTAAATGATTAAAAACAAAAGGAGCATAGGTACATTCATACATTTATACATGCATATTCCGTCCTCGCTGCGTGAAGACTTAGGTTCGCTATATGTACAATTGCGGCGTACGTACACTTTTGCTCACCTTGTAAGTACGTGTCTAAATTGTGTACGACTCTTTCAACCTTTCTTTTACTCCCCCTCATACTTTCTTTCGTCTTTTCTTTTTTTCCCTCCCCCTCTCTCACAATTATTGGCCTTCTCTTTCTTTAATCTACCTACTTTCGTATTTTATCTCCCTTGTACCTTCTCTATGTCCCTTTGACTTTTTTAATTTCTCCTTCTCCCCCTAAGTCTTCAATCCATCTGAGCAGTGTTCGGTCAAGCATGGTCCCTTATACTCCTGTCTCATGACTTTCATCTCTTGTGTGTGTTTGTATGTGTGTGCATGTTTGCGTACATACTATTTTACTCTTTTACTCTTTTACTTGTTTCAGTTTTTTTACTGTGTCCATGCTGGAGCACCGCCTTTAGTCGAACAAATCAAGCCCAGGACTTATTGTTTGGAAGCCTAGTACTTATTCTATCGGTCTCTTCTGCCGAACCGCTAAGTTACGGGGACATAAACACACCAGCATCGGTTGTCAAGCGACGTTGGGGGACAAACACAGACGCACAAACACATACACACATACATGTATATATATATATACATACATATATACGACGGTCTTCTTTCAGTTTCCGTCTACCAAATCCACTCACAAGGCTTTGGTCGGCCCGAGGCTATAGTAGAAGACACTTGCCCAAGGTGCCACACAGTGGGACTGAACCCGAAACCATGTGGTTGGTAAGGAAGCTACTTACCACACAGCCACTCCTACGCCTACATGTGTATATTTTTTCCTAATTATACTAAGTCAATGACAAAGTTACAATCTAACGATAGTCTACTGATCAGCTTCCGTGCCGTTTATAAACAGAATAATATTCTAAGATCGATTTACAGATTCATACAAATACCACAAATACTTTTCAGTGAAATAAATTTAGCTTTTGAGTTACTTAACATGTGAAGGATTCTTCTTAAAAAAGAAAAGGAAAAAAAATAACAAATCCACCTATACACTGTTCTAGTCCTTCCATTTGGATTTTGATTCTCATTTATATTAATTCAAGTTTCTAACCGTGTTATTTAAAACCAATTTTTCATCTTATAGATTCGATATGGGGTTAAAGCCTATAACCTTTGACACCAATAATTTATTGCACTTGAACGTTGTTTTTTATACTTATGACGGACTGATTACAACTTACCTACACATAGAACTTTGGATCTTATATATATATATATATATATATATATATATATATATATATATATATATATATATATATATATATATATATATATACGGTTATCAGTTTGTGTTGCAAGATTCCTAATGTGAAATCGTGGTTTGAACCTGATATTGTTGTTTTTCGTGATGGTCAATTTTTTAACAAAATAGATACACATACATATATACATACATACACACATATACACACATACATACACACACACACATACACACACACACACACACACACACACACACACACACACACACACACACACACACATATATATATATATATATATATATATATATATATATATATATATATGTTATCAATTTGTGTTGCAAGATTCCTAATGTGCAATCGTTTTTTGAAACCGATATTATATTTCTTGATGCTCATTTTTTTTTTTTTACAAAGTAGAAACACCCGCTATATACCCTTTTTTTACTCGTTTATTAATGCTCTGATTGTATTATTTTTACTCCTGTCCATTGTCCGGAAATCTTTTGTGACATATCTGTGACCACTTCAATGACACTTTTCGTTTTCGTGTGTGTTCATGCTGCGTTTACACCATTCTGTTCTTCTAATGTGTGTATCCTCATGAGCGCATGAGTGGGACCTTGTGCGTTTGTGTGTGTATGTGTGTGTGTGTTTATGCGTGTGTGTGTATCTGTGTGTATGCTTGTGTGTGGGTCATAGTTTTTAGCAGCAGTGTGACCTTTCTCTTTGCAGCCACATCCCCTCTCCCCATTCAACTTCTACTCTACTAAGACCCGAAAAATATAGTACTCTTCATGTCTTATTCTACGTATGTGTGTTCACGCAGGGTGTTGCCATCGTGGTAGTTTTTGTTGTTGTTATTGCCATCGATGTCACCGACTCTGCTGCTCTCGTTGTTAATTGTGTTGCTGACATTGTTGTGGCCGTTCGTGAAATTTCTTGTGTGTGTTTCTATGTGTGTATATGGGTTTGCTTCGTATGTTGTATGTATCCGTGCCCTTTATATAGTTTTATCTATTTTATCTATCTCTATATCTTATATTTATCGCTGGTATGTGACAAATATATTATATATTTGTTTATTTATTATATATTTATTATATATTTGTTTATTTATCTATTTGCTTATTTATTTTTTCATCCATCTATATTTCTCAAAACAGTGTGTATATTACCCTGTATGTTTCTGACTATCAGTTTCGATTTGTTTTTGTTTCTCCTTGGTTTTCCTCTCTCTTCTCATCCATTCTCATCGATCGTAGTCTTTTTGCGTTGTGTAATCGTGGTTGTTTCTGTTCCACCCATGTTTTCTATTGAAGCTCGGTCTGTCTACTGTGATGTGCTTAGCGTCTGTGTCAATTCTATGTGTCGATGATGCATCAACCTCTATGCTAATAATCGAGCTTCCATGTTTTGCATGAGTATATTGGTAGGGTACTGACTTGATTTTGACTTTGAGCTCTCGCCAGTGTTCACCTATACGCTCTCCAAATCTGTGCGCAGTCTCTACAATATAGGTAGTTTTCATGTTTCTGCAGTGTCTCTCACTACTTTGTAAGCTCTAAATTACATTCCTGACCTTACAGTTAACCCGCGGGTTCATCTTACATGCAACACAATTGTACTCCGTACGGGAAACTTATCAAAGGGATAGGTATTGCAGATCAGGGATTTTAATGCGGCACCACAACTCACTACTACTGTAACTCGTAGATTATTGTTAATGTTTTTCTAAAAACATATGCTAGTTCGCCGCCAAGGGTAGCATGGACGAACATGACACTCTGGTATTTCTTGTCATACCAAGTGTTGGCGTTGTTTATCATATTACTGCTCCTTCCTGTACCGTTCCAGGATTTACACCGGTACAGCGGGCAGATCCCCGTAGTATCACTCTCTCTAATGGTTTTGTACGTAGTCCTCGCACCGTTGTACCTTCTAATCTTCTCCCTTTGGTTGTGTTAATGATCTACAAGTCAACAATATGGAGAGCATCCAGCAAATAGCTAATTCCAGCATAGAAATAACGATAAACTACCCTAGTAAGCACGCTAACTATAAGATTACCCATTTTAGATACTGAAATCTGACTACAAACGATGAACGGTAAGGTCCAGATCCTTCACTCTCATCATACCAAAACCATGGCCTCTGAGTAACTTGTTTTCAAGAACTTGTTTTCTTCACATAAAATTCAAGAAAATTTTAAAAGAATGTGGATGGTTCTGTCCAAGTGTATTTGACTTTCTGAAAGTATATGTATAAATGCATGATTGCATGTATGTATGTATGTATGTATGTATGTATGTATGCATGTATGTATGTATGTATGTACATGCATATATACATGCCCCCGACATTATCATGAAACCCATATTGTATAGATTACAATTTACAATTGATATTATTCCACCTGCAGTGGAAACATTCATACCTACAGTAAATAATGTTTAATAGATAAAGTACCTCGAACAGGAGGAAGGTGATGATCTTCCCAAAAGTTTCAGTAACTGCAAATTAATAGGGAGTAACAAAAATTGTATAATAGGTATTAGATTTACTAGCCGCTGGAGGTGTAGCGTAATCTGAGCTAGATAACGCATTAAAAGGTTTCGTCTCTGAATCAGTTATCTAGCTCAGAAACATGCCTGGCGGGTACTCGTCAGAAAATCCCCATACATGTGAATAGATTCACTGGTTGGTGTACACTACCTTTTCATAATTATGCTCTGTCAAATACATTAAATATTACAGGCAACACAACTCGCACATATACACGCTATAACACTAGGACACACTCCCGCAAACAAACACAATTATTCCTTCACATGTGATTTTTTTTTTCTGTACGAAAGGGAACCCTATTATAACATGATAAAGCGAATGAATATTATTTCAATTTATGCGTGGCTCTCGGGATTTAATGTTATTTGAAATGTGACAATATTTATTGAACGTTATATAATTTTTTAAATGGAATATAAGCAAAATACCCATCGAAAGACACTTTGAATAATGTGCAACCGTCAAAGTTCAAGATTATACAACGTACTGATCTAATGTGAGAAATATGAGAACTACTCATTGAAATAGTTTCATAAATAAAGTTACAAGATGTTTGTAAATGCAGGAGACGTATAGTACATTTCAAACTGCTAAGCCTCTAAAACATTAATTACATAGTATAATAAGTACACTAACCAATATTCTAACAAATAATTTGTTTTAAAGAGAAAGATAAATTAGTCATAATGATTTATGTAACATTTTTACCAGGCACGAAAAAGATTGATGCATGTTTTGATAGAAAAAAAAAATGGAAAATTAAAAAAAGATGAAGACAATAGAGAGTGTGCAAAAGACGCAAAAGATAATGTGGGAACGAAAGAGAAGGAATGAGAACGATTTAGCGAGAGAATGAGTGCGAGATTTCACTCGTTGACAATGAGGATGTGCTTGATGCAGAGGAAAGAGTATTGGTTGTACATTGAGATCCAACTCGAATTAATCTAAGACGCAATTTATCACATCAAATGTGTATTATAAACTACATAGATGTATCGATGGTCAGTAAGGAAATAATATACCCCTCCCCTATTGTTCCTAAAATACATTTATGATTTATGTGGCCAGAACACGTGTCATAAAAATTCATGCTTTTTGAGTATTTGTTTATGCACATCTTCCTTCTATCTCCCATGATGTTAGTGTTGTATTGCCGACGCATTTGAAATTTGGAGTATTTATTTGCATCAGTACCGCACTATTAACTGCCAAATGGAGCGAGTGCGCATACATGATCGAATACCAAATGTAATACTTTACCATTTAAATCTCAATCTTCTTCGCTTTAATTTCTGCAGTAACGCCCTATACAATAGCGTAATAATTTGCTTTATGTCCGCCCATTTTATGCAATTGTTAGATACACTTGTTTCCATTGCACTGCTACTTTTATCGCTGTATTCTTTTCTACTCTAGGTACAAGGCCTGAAATTTTGGGGGAGGGGGCAGTCGGTAAGATGGACCCCATTACGCAACTGGTAATTAATTCATAGATTCCGAAAGGATAAAAGGCACAGTCGACCTCGATGGAATTTGAACTCCGAACGTAAAGACAGACGAAATACCTCTAAGCATTTCACCCGGCGTACTAACGTTTCTTATTGCTTTACTGCTCGCAAGGGGTTACACACAGAGAAGACAAAGAAGGAAAGACAAACGGATTAAGTCGATTATATCGACCCCAATGCGTAACTGGTACTTATTTAATCGACCTCTAAAGGAAGAAAGGCATAGTCGACCTCGACGGGACTTGAACTCAGAACGTAAAGACGAAATACCGCTAAGCATTTCACCCTACGTACCAACGTTTTCTTTATTTCTTTATTGCCTACAAGGCGCTAAACATAAAGGGGACAAACAAGGACAAACAAAGGGATTAAGTCGATTACATCAACCCCAGTGCGTAACTGGTACTTATTTAATCGACCCCGAAAGGATGAAAGGCTAAGTCGACCTCCGCGGAATTTGAACTCAGAACGTGCTAACGATTCTTCAAGCCCGCCGCCTTACTTTTACCGGTGAATTGAAGATACACTGAATTGTTTTTCTAGTTGTTGATTACGTAAGTAAATTTTATATTTATGGAAGTAGCCTTTATTATTTTGTGGAATTTTAGAATAAAATGAGATTTTAGGCACGAAAGAGAGAGTGGAGGTAGAAACAGATCTAAGTCAATATTAAAATAAATATCATATAGCTGTTTTAAATTGAAAGCCAAATTGTTTATAATGTATCATGCATCATTTCAAGCATATTCTCAAACGTGCTTGTCTTCTAAGTGATTGACAATCAAAGACCACAGAGCGATAAACGATGCCTGCCGGCAATGTAATTAATAACGTTAAGTAATAAATCTACTCCATTAAGACAAATTTCTGTGAGAAATACATTATTGATTTCATGAACATGAGTGAAATATATGATAGTTTACTTAAATAGTCACTTGACCACAAATTTGGATAGGTGTACAATGAGCTGGCATAACGATCATTCCCTCCTCTTGAACGTTAATGATGTAAATCAGGTGAAATGAAGTAGCTTGAAACGATTGTCGCAACAAGTTGGAGACTGGGCACTCTGAGAGCTGTTTACTTCTTGCAATACAAATTTCAATGCATTGAAATATATATTTTGTTACTCAAGGATTCTCTTTACCCATGTTAATGATTATATCATTAGTATAAGCGCAGACGACATATATTTACAGCATAGAAGTATAATTATCTCCACTGAGATGTCATATATTCTATTTGTTGTAATGCATATCTAGAAGTACAAATACCATCTTGCATTCAATAATTTCACACGTTACAATTCCATACAAAATGAATTGATAATTCAATACATTTAGATAGAAAGGATAATAAATGACATCGGTAGTATATATAATACCTTTAGGAAAGCGTATTCTTGATTTCATAAGAAAGTTCTTGCCTTCGTAGGTGAGTGATTTGCACTTATAATTAGGGATTCATTATTTTGACCAAGATATTTAGCTGCAAACAATAGGATTCACTTACCTAAATTGTTACTAGACGGAATGTTATGATTCCATTCGTAGCTGAGAAATTGCATGAAAATTAAATCAAGTGCATGATTAGAAATTAGTTTATTGACTGCCGGAGGACGAAAGATTGGTATTAAACTCATCAGGATTTGAAATTAGGAATTAAAGGCTCATGCAAGATATAAAGAAATGTTTCTTGACAATTTCATAATATTGCGAATTCACTGTCAATAAATTAACAATAGAAATTAATACAATAATATAATGTATAAAAGTAAGTACCTGTACATCGACTACGCGTGTTTCATGGTTTAATTAGGACTATGTAAAATCATATAAGAAAATCATATCCAAGTTCATTAGGACGGAAAAATGATTTTACTCTCAAAAGCAGTCACTCCTATAATAATAACAAAATTATCGAAAAAGAAGGTCTGCCTAAAGTATATTGTTTATTGAAGATTTGAAATACTTAAAACCATTAGATCTACTGATACTCTACTAATACTCTTTCTGAATATTTTTAGCTTGTAACTTTTAATAATGATATTAATGTCTTTAACATTGGGGTTACATTACAAGTTTTGTTTCTTTATATATAATTTGTATTCCTTTTTTTTTTATCCCTTATCATATTATGAGGTAAGTTAAACTTTTTGGTTTTAGGTTCTTTTAGAAATTTGACATGAGGAGTGATTGCTTTTAGGAGGAAAATCATTTTCCGCCCTAATGAATTTGGATATGATTTTCTTATATGATTTTACATAGTTCTAATTCAGCCATGAAACGCGTGTAGTCGATGTACAATTACTTATATTTATAAGTTATATTTTTGTTAATTTCTATTACTTATTTATCCTTTTTTTGATTTTTAGATAAACATTTTTATAATGAAGATTTCTTTGTATGTTATTCGGTGTGATTTTAAAAGTATTTGCTCTTTTATATTATATGATAGTAATAATCTTACTGTTCAATATTTTATGTTATTAAAATTTTAGATTGGTATTTTGTATGGTCTATGTCTCACAACATGGTTTAGAACGGGTTTTTCATTGACTGAGTTGTGGAATCGTGGTTCGTCTCTAAATTATTTATATAATATTATATATTGTTTTGGTTCCTGTAATTTTGGACATAATTTCAAATCAATACAACCTTTTGTTTTTCATTCAATCCCGGAATTAAAAGTGCTATGTATTTGCTATTCAAAGAAAATGTTTATGTTAACCTGATGCATTTAATATAGTTCGAAATTTGAGAGATGAAGATATTATGTACATTATTTACATTTGACGGATACTTGTCCCCATTTTGTTTTTGTCAACACAAAATTTCGGCTGATATACTCTCCAGCCTTCATCAGGTGCCTTGGGAAAATTTCGAAACTGGGTTCTCAATCCTAATGTATTTTAGATGTTATTATTATTATTATTGAGGTCGAACTCGGAATCTAGGGGTTAGTAGCCCGTGCTCTTTACCCTATGATTCCGAGCTCGATAACAGGAAGTGACCTGAATAATAATAATAATAATAATAATAATAATAATAATAATAATAATAATAATAATAATAATAATAACAACATTGAAAAATACCTTAGGAATGAGAACCCAGGTTCGAAATTTCCCCCAAGACACCTGATGAAGGCTGGTGGGTATATCAGCCGAAATGTTGTGTTAACAACAAATAGGATGACGACTAATATCCGTCAAATGTAAAAAATGTAAATAATGTACATAATTCCTCATTTCTTAAATATAGAAAGGTAGAAAATGCTAAAATAATGTTATCAAGAAGAAAATTTAGTACCGGTTTCAGTCTTTGCGACTTTTACAACTTCAAGTAAAGCCTGAAAAACAATTAAATTGTGGAATTAAATAGAATATTATATTTTTAATATTTCCATAGTTTTCAAATACAAGGGACCGTTTCCTTTTTCGGTCTGTCTGTCTGTCTCTCTTTTTTACTCTTGTGAAGGCTTGGTAGTAGGCATCCTAAAAGAATATTTGATATAAGTACTTGGTTTTGATTATTTAAGCAGCAGTAGCCGTAGCGAAGAAGAAGAAGTAGAAGAAGAAGAAGACGAAGAAGAAGAAGAAGAAGAAGAAGAAGAAGAAGAAGAAGAAGAAGAAGAAGAAGAAGAAGAAGAAGAAGAAGAAGAAAAAGAAGAAGAAGACGGGAGTGGTATGACAGTAGTATGTAGGATGTTGGTGGAAACCTATTAAATGGTTAAGTGACCTAAAAGTGGCCTGTTGTGGTTGTAATAGTAGTGATTGGAATTTTTCTGGAAACTTCATGTGTAGTGACTGTTCTGAATATATTGTTTTAATTATTTGTGTTGATACTATTCCAAGGCCCTTGTAATAGTGTCATTTGTGGCGAATGCATTGAAAAGGGGTTTATATTTTGTGATAAAATATGACTCTTTGCTAATGCGTTGCATCGTTCCTGAATTTATAGTGGCGAAAAATTCTGATGGTTGTTCGTTAGTGGCACACATGTCGATGTGTCGCTGAATGCTATTTTTTGTATTCCCGAATTTTGATCTGGGATCTATGTAGAGCCATCCTTTGATGTAGAATATTTTTGGTTTGGTCTATGTATTGCTATCGACACCCTGAACGAGTTAATACATACATTAGGTTTTTCGAAACACATGTAAAGTTGCTTTTCACAGTAAAACGTTGACCCTGTTTAAAAGAGAACTCTAATCACTCAATTAGGTTGACGCATATACGACAGTTAGGTCTTCCGCATTTTTTACTAACGTCTTAAACGTCGATTAAAACGAAATGTTTGAGACATATCTCATATGTCATTTTGACTTCATACGGCAACACTCTCCAAAATGATGCATTGTTCTCCGAACAATATATGATTAGCCACCACATATTTCTGCATAATTGCAATTACAGACGACAACGTAAGTATTCAAATAGACATTTTGCTGAATGCCTTAGTTGAAGAACTTTCTTCAACTTATCACTGCTAGACTAATATGCTTGATCATGCAATGAGATTCCATGGCGTCTCGATAATTTCCTTCATCAATGTATCATCATCTTTATTCTATATAAATTAATGAAGAATGACTCATCTTAAGATTCGGTTAAACATTGCGTTTTAAAACATACAGCACTTTCTACACGTATAACAAATATCAGTTTATAGCATACTATTGTCTCGGATTATTTACTTCTTTAAATTCTAATACGTGGAAAATTGATATCTATCTATCTATCTATCTATCTATCTATCTATCTATCTATCTATCTATCTACATACGTCGCTAAAAACAGAGGTCACAAATACTAATGTGCCAGGGAATAGACACACAATTAATACATGCATGACAGGAAAAATATCCTATCCATATATATACATACATATATATATATATATATATATATATATATATATATATATATATATATATATATATATATATACTATATATAAAACAGAGATGTGTGTGTAATCGCTTTTCACGTGAAATCGACTTCCTCAAATGCTTCCATACTTGTAATGCATGAATAATTTGACCTCGAATAAATCTTAGGCTCTTCATTTGATTTTTTTAATTAAAAATAAATAATATTGCTTTATATTTAAGATTCACTTCTTTAAAAAGGTTCCTCAATGTCAACTTCCGGTATTGACGTAACAACCGTAAAAATCTTCACTTTCTATTTTGTGTGTGAGTGTGTGTGTTCATGTGAATGAGAGAGAGAGAGAGTAAATACTACATACACACCGCTCTCTCACTCTGTCTCACACACATACACACGCACACACACACCTTGACTCACTCACACTCTGTCTCTTACAAACACACACATACATAAATGTATACAAACATATTTACAAAGACACACGTGTGTATGCGTGCGCGTGTGCGTGCGTGCGTGGGGGGGGGCTCCACAATTTCCATTTATTTCAATTACTCTTCTGAGGATATTTTCATTTAATCATCATCATCATCATCATCATCATCGTTTAACGTCCGCTTTCCATGCTAGCATGGGTTGGACGATTTGACTGAGGACTGGTGAAACCGGATGTCAACACCAGGCTCCAATCTAATTTGGCAGAGTTTCTACAGCTGGATGCCCTTCCTAACGCCAACCACTCAGAGAGTGTAGTGGGTGCTTTTACGTGTCACCCGCACGAAGACCAGTCAGGCGGTACTGGCAACGACCACGCTCGAAATGGTGTACTTTATGTGCCACCCGCACAAGAGCCAGTCCAGGGGCACTGGCAACGATCCCCATTTTAATTTTCGTAAAATTTTCCAAGTATCAATGAGGCTTTTTGGCACATCTTCAATTTTCCCCATTCATGAGAGGCGCCCATCCATCATTCATCTGAGAGTCCATCTACAGAATGTCCTCAAATTTCTATACAGCATATTTTGCCTTTTTTTTCTTCAAGTATATAAGCAACAATTTCATTCCAGAGCAACGCCGGGTGCCTCTGCTAGTATATATATATATATATATATATATATATATATATATATATATATATATATATATATATATATATATATATATATATATATACGCATAGTATTGAAATACAAGGAAATTGTACCCAGCATTTCTATACTATGCAAATATTCTTTTACACAACTTTTCATTTCGTGTTTTTTTTAGCACACTTGTTTACCATTACAGCACACTTGTTTACCAATAGTGCAAGATTATAAACTTCCACGTCATGAAGGCCTCCTCCGTCCTTGTATTGAACAGCAGGATTTGAAGAAGTATCTATATCCTTCAATATATAAAAGTAATTTTTATCGCCACTTCAACATAGCGTTTTCGTAGGAACCAACGTAACTATCATTTTAATCCTAGGAGGACGCCTCCCCCAGCTGGTTATTCCATGCATTCTGCACTCGATATATATTGGAAGCGGGGAAGTGAACCGCTGCCATTATCCAGCTACGAAGCCACCAGACCTTACAGGTTCGAGCACTCTGTGTTCATATTTGGTTGTCACTGATATTGCAACTAGCGAATTAGTTAGCTCGAAAATGGGTATAAGAGATGAAATCAGGTACTATACCGAGACGTAATCTTTATCACCACTTCAACAATGCCGTTCCATACGAACAGACGTTACTGTCATTTTAACCCTGAGAGCACGTCTCCGCCAGCTGCATCGAGCTCGAAACCAAAGGGTCTGGTGGTCTCGTGGCTAGAAAATGGTAGTGGTTCGCTTCACTGCTTGCAATATATACCGGGTGCAAATTCCATCGATTCCTGTACTCAACTGGTACTTATTTTATCGACACTGCAAAAAATGACAGGAAAAGTCATCCTGGGGTTTAAACATTGTAACGCCGGTTCTTACGGAACAGTCATGTTGAAGTGGCAATAATCATTACTTCTCAGTGAAGGTAAAGATTCCATCTCTTATAGAGATTTACTAATCTGCTAATTTGCCTGATTCGATACATAGTAATATGTAGTCATATTATATTCGTACACTTCCTCATACATCTCTGTTTGAAAACACGGTCCGCCTTTAAAATGTGCCTTTCGTAAGAAGCCCGGTAGTATGGAAGGCAGACTCAGCCATAACGGAATTTGACCTGCATTAACATAAATTTAAAATTGATGGTTAGTGAGGCGGCGAGCTGACAGAATCGTTATTCAGTCAAAATGCATGGCGGCATTTCTTACGTCTGTACATTCTGGGTTCAAAACCCATCGACGAGGACATTTCTTTCATCCATTCCAGTGTCAAAAAAGTAGATAACAGGTGAACACCGGGGTTGAAGTAATCAACTTCGCCACGTCCCCGGAACTGCGGGCCTTCTACCAGCTGCCGACAGAATTGTTAGCACGCCGGACAAAACACTTAGCGGCTTTTCGTTAGTTTCTACGTTCCGAGTTCAAAATCCGCCGATGTCGACTATTCCTGTCATCTTTTGCAGTATCGATAAAATAAGTATCAGTTGAGTTCTAAGTTCGATGTGATCAACTCACTCTTGACATCGAAATTGCTAGCCTAGTGCCAATATTTGAAATTAATCAAGGCATTTGTACACAGAATTGTTAGCACGTCGGAAAAAATGCTTAGTGGCATTTCATCGGTCTGTACGCTCTGAGTTCAAAATCTATCAAAGGTGACTTTTTCTTTCATCCCTTCCAGTGTGGATAAAATAAGTACCAGTTTAGCACTGGGGTCAGTGTAATCGGCTTAAGCCAACTCTCATATTTGCTGGCTTTGTGCTAAAACATTTTGCAACCAAAATTGCTTTAAGATTGTATGCGACTCTATTTGGATAACTTTGTTGTGTTCTTATTTTTCATCAGGTTAAATGTTATTCAGTCAGCGAATGGTTTCGTGTATATAATACTTCACATACTTATGTCTTAATTGCCATTTTGCTTATATTTAACCTTGATAACTATCTCTCTCGCTTTTGCAATATTCCTGTCATTAACTAATGCTGATATTTACACACGAATTAACTACTGACTAACAGCAGTTGTTTATATAATTTCCTGAAACTATTTGCATCCTTTTCTAAATCGTTAAGTAGAGTATACTACTCTATTTGCCCGTTGAATATCTGAAGCGCCACGCATGGATCAGCGTGATGCATGAATCTACGCACAAGCAGTTTCCTTGGGCTCTTATATTTAAGCAAGTATATTGATACATGGATGTCTATATGTGCATGTGTGTGAGAGTGTGTGTGCGTGTGTGTGCGTCTGTATTTATATCTTTATTCATGTTTAGCATATTTGTGAGGCTGTGGGCATATATGCAAGTATATATGAATTTGGGTGAAAAATATAGATGAATGCAAATTTTATAGTTGTAATTCTCTGCTGGTATTGGTACCCATATTCGATATGCATATATCTGTAACTGAGTGTATATTCACCTAATTATTTTTCCTGTCCATGTATACGTGTATGTATGTGTACGTATGTGTCTATATTTTTGCAAATGCATATACGTGCGTGTTATATATCTATGCAACAGTGTGTAAGTTTGCGAAATATAGAACAGAATCTTTGTGTATATGTTATGATGTGGTCCTATGTAATTATATTCCAATGTACGAGTATATATTTATGTATGCATTAGTGTATTATTTCCTGTATGCCGTTGTGTGTGAGGGTATAAAAATCCTATTAAGTGCTTGTAAGATATACCTCCAAATTATGAGTGCTTGTATATCGTTCTATATGTATCCAAGTGCTTGCGTGACTATATATATGCGTGTATGTGTGGGTGTATATCTGGTCTTTTATATGTGTGTATGTACATATATATGTGTGTATGTACATGTGGTTGTCTGTATGTGTATGTGTGTATTTTTGTGAAAGCATATTTCTATGTATAAAAAATTATTCTAATTGTGAAAGATTTGTACGATGTATTATATACCTGTGCGTACGTATGCATATTGTGAGTATATATATATATATATATATATATATATATATATATATATATAATACAATATATGAGTATATGCATATATGTGTACATGTATGTACATACCTTCATCTACATGAACATATAGATACATAACTGGGTACATGACGTGGCAAAAGAACATGGACAAAATGATAAACAAGGTACAACAAACAAGCAAGCTACATAGAAACATCTCCTTCATCAGCTGCCACCATTAAAACACCGGCGTTTCGGAGAATTAAGGCAGTACGCATCGTTGAAATGGTTCTTCCCAAGAACACAAATTAGATTATTTGCGTGGAGGGTAGTGGCGGACGGAAAACGAGACAGGAAAACGAAACGGTGAATGAACAAACAAGTAAAAAGGCTGTACAACCAGACGTGAAGTGTGTATGTGTTGAACGCTGTGAAGCACGAACAGGAGGGGCAACGAAGTACGTGCGGGCTTGGGGAGTCCAAGAACGAAAAGAAATAGCAGCCGGACGCACCTGACCAAGGCTGTGTAAAGAGAGAGAGTATGAGTAGCAGAGGGAAAATAAGGGGAGGAAGTAGAATAAATGTGAGCAACGAGAGGTAGAGAGAGAGAGAGAGATAGTAGTAGTAACGGTGAGAGGTGAAGGACGAGTAACAAGAGATAGATAGAGAGAGAGATAGTAGTGACAGGTAGAGGCGAAGAACAGTAGAGGGAAGAATGAGAGGGGGAGACAGTGTAATGACGATGTGTGAGTAGGTAAAAGAAAAAACCTCATTCATGTTACTAATAATTTTGATAATATTTTTTAGAAATGTAAGTGAGAGTATACAAGTAAGAAGGCCATTAAAGAAAAAAAAAACTTATATATACTAGAAATAAGTGTAAGTGCAGTAATGATGATGATAATGACTATGATGATGATGATGATGGTGATGACGACGACGACGACGACGATGATGATGATAGGCGGGTATTGAAAAGAAAATTAAATAAACGTTAGTTTGAGATTCTTGTCATAAGGGCAATAGTGACGTGGGTAATTACGAATGAAATCACTGGCAATAAAACTCAAGTATTAGATGTGATATTGTAAATATAACAATTTGCCATGCATAAGGCGGAAGCCTACAATCGTATGGTGCGTTAAAGATGGGGAAATAAGTTACAGACAGAGGAATTTCATATATATATACATATATATATATATATATATATATATATATATATATATATATATATATATATATATATATATATATATATATATTGATTTCGATTCGAGCGAGATTGAACTGCTACAGACAAATACGAACACAAAGCTTGGTACCTATTACCAGCTGCAGGATATAAGTAAATTTTACCTGACCCAAAGGGGAACGTTACGGCTCGTCGGCTTGTGTTTTGTCTTCTTTTCTTGTGATGTTTACTTGTATGTATTTTGAATTCTCATAGTCATGTATGGAAAATTAAGGCTTTCTCGATAGAATGACAGATACGCATTTCCCTAGACATTTGTTCTGATACGAACAAATAGTCAAAGTAAGTTCTTTAATATCAAACGAATTAATAGAAAGTCAAGGACATTCTAGGCCCTTGTTTGAGAGCTCCTTTATGCTGACACTGGGGACGACATGCAGGTTATATTGGGTCTCTTGTCTATAGCTTGTATTGCTTTTGAACTTACCATCAGTTTAAAGAAAACAAAGATCATGTTCTCTCAGCCACCAGGCCCACCCTATGTGGAACCTAACATCTTCGTCCAGAAGACAAGATTAGATGTGTCTGATTCGTTCATCTACCTAGGCAGCATTCTCTCTAGAGAT
The DNA here is from genome assembly GCF_046866305.1 of Octopus bimaculoides. Lineage (NCBI taxonomy): Eukaryota > Metazoa > Mollusca > Cephalopoda > Octopoda > Octopodidae > Octopus > Octopus bimaculoides. Next base: position 70,216,169 of record NC_142928.1, on the reverse strand, counting down.
GCATTCCTTGCAGTTTAACGGTCCTCCTATACTCTTCTGAGACCTGAACTACATATCGTTGCCACATCAAAGCTTTAAAAAAGATTCCATTAGACTTGCTTAAGGAGGATACTAGACATCGAATGGAAGTCTTTAACACCAGACACCTTTGTTCTTCAGCAAGCTAACGCATCCAGTATTGAACTGATCCTCATACGCAGTCAGAAGCTTTGGGTTGGGTACCTTGCTAGGATGTAAGATGAAAGGTTGCGAAGGCAGTTGTTTTACGGAGAGTCGCAGCGTGACAAACATCCAAGGTATAATTCTACGAAACGTTTTAGAGATGCCGTCAAAAGCAACCGTAAGTCTCTTAATGTGAAAGTTGAAGACTGGGAGCAGATGACGCGAGATCGATCGTTTTGGAAACAATTGATCTACAATACATGTAAAGCTTTTGATGCTCGAAGTATTGACCAATCTATCTTAAAACGAACACTCCGTAGACAGGACTTAACCACAATCCCAGACACTTTTCTGTTTGATAATGAATGTGAGATCTGCGGCAGAGTTTGTTGTCAAAGAGCAGGATCTCATGACAGTATTTATTAATTGAAGAAATGACCTCGTTTCAGTCATTTGCCTGCAGCGACCTTGGGGCACCACCTTAAAGGGTTTTCAGCTGAAGATATCGACCCCCAGGACTTATTCTTTGTAAACCTAGTACTTATTCTAACGGTCTCTTGCAGGGGCGCAAACGCAAGTGCGTTATGAAGCGATTGTTCGGGAACGGACACAGGCACAAAGACAGACATATGAATATATTCGTATAATTATATATACGGCAGGCCTCCTTCAGTTTCCTTAAACGAAATCCTCCTGCAAAGCCTTGATCGGCCCGAGGCTGTAGTACGAGACAGTTATCCAAGGTTACACGCAGTGGGACCTAAACGGGAACTATGTGGTTGAGAAGCAATATTCGTAGCACAAAGCCACGCCTGCGCCTAGTCTCAAATAACGTAGGTCTAGATGATTAGTTAGCTAGATATATAGATAAATAGGTAGGTAGATTCAGACAAACACTCATACATACACAAATGCGTACATATGCACATACTTTCATATGTAATTATATCCAAACATTCAAACTTACATACATACATGCATACATACATACATACATACATATATACATACATACATACATACATACATACATACATATATACATACACACATACATACATACATGCATACATATGATGAGAAACTGTGTACAGTTGTGGCAAGCTGCCCTGCAGATGTTAACATAAAGCTGAAGATTAGGGAAAAAGAGAATACCGAAGCTGAACTATTGAGAAATTTGCAGTTACTGTATCCAGATTACAAGTTCAGGTTTATATCTGTAATTATTTGGAGACTGGAATATATAACACACTGCCTAAATACCAATTTTGTAGAAATAACGCTTCTCAATACTACAGATATAATCCTCACTGGAACTGTAAAAATCAGAAGTTTATCATATAAGTATATGAACATGTTTAGATATGGAAGTATATGCATTGGAAGAAATATAAAAAACAAAACATACACATCTTTACGTATACATACATACATACATACATACATATATATATATACATACATACATAGATACATACATACATACATACATACATGTATGCATACACATATACAATAATACCCTGTTATTCATGCTGAAATTCTAATGAAGGAGCCTTGGATCTAGGTTAGGAACGGGATCTTTCACTATTGGCGAGAAATCTTGAAATTAACGTAAATAATGACTTACATACATACATACATACATGTTTTCTTGTATTTAAGATTGAATTTGTTTCAGTACTGGCTTATAATTCTTTTCGATGGAGTTGTAATGTGCTATAAAAATGTTAGATATATGCCTATATGATATCAAAAAAATGTTTATTCTTTATTGTCATGTTATTATTTCCTGGTAATCATAGGAATGATTTTACATTAATAATATTATAACCGGAATTGCAAATTATGAATGGTAAATCTATGTATCATTTAACAGTTAGGACGTGTCATATCTGTCGTAACTAAGATTTATTACATGCGTTTTTATTGTCAGTTTTATGTTGCTAATGATATATCTTGCAAAATGTATTTTATTTCGTAGGGAAAATTACATACATAACATTTTATTACGAAGATATATTTAATGTATTTCTCTGTTGCCTTCTGTAAATAATAGGTGACTCCTACGATAAATTTTGTAATTGTATCCCCCGTATAACAGTTAGAATTACGGATAAATTTCATGCGTGTATAAATTAGATACATGAAATTTCATGGACAACATGCTAGATTATCGTTTATGTTTAAAGAGATGGTAAAGTTCATTTTTGTATATATAATTTATGATGGCTTAATATTGTGTTGGCTGTGTATTTTGTTCTGCTTTAGAATGTTAATAGTTGTTTAAACCTAAGCTGCAAGAGAGTGTCCGTTCGATATACTTGGTATTTTCATAGTGAAGTTTGCTGCAAATATGTTGCATAACTTTCGCTGAAATCCGATTTCGTATTTTTCTATATCTTGAACTATTAATTTGCTAGCGTGACAAGTATTGACGGGACCTTCTTTTCCCAGTGTGCAATTCTTTTTTGTGGTACGTTTTTGTCGGGAAAATGAAAGTGCATTTGGTTGTGAGAGATAATAAAGTAATTACTTCAAGTAAAACACAGTAACTTATTTGTACGCATCTGTTGATAATTGAATACCGAAACGTTTGTATGTATATGTTAATAAATTCCCTAATCCACTATCCATATTCTAAAGAAGTAGATATCGGTTGTATATTTAAGAGATGAGGAATTATTTACATTATTTACATTATTTACATTTGACGGATATTTGTCGTCATCTTGTTTGTTGTTAACAACGTTTCAGCTGGTATACCCTCCAGCCTTCGCCAGGTGTCTTGGAGAAAACCCAGGTTCGAAATTTCCCCAAGACACCTGACGAAGGCAGGAGGGTATATCAGCTGAAACGTTGTTAACAACAAACAAGATGAGGACAAATATCGGTCAAATGTAAATAATGTAAATAATGTAAGTAGATTTCGGTCTTAGATTCAAAATGAGTGATTAGCCTCTTATCTGTAATGTCTTAGAGGTTAAATAAGAAAATCTTAAATGCTGCAAAACTACATTTATCCCTCTCGAAAATATCTACGTTTAGATATTTCTTGGGAGTTAAATGTAATTGAGAGACGTAAATGTGAGCAACAGAATTTAAAATAAAAAAAAAGACGTGGTTCATTTTTGATACAGATCATGTAGGAGTAATTTTTGTCCAATGGCTCAGAGTCCTAGTCCGCATGAACTTAAAAATTTGCCTTTCCTCTCAGTATTGAATTCTTTCATTGCATGCACCGTTGTTAATTTTGCAATAGCTTTAAAACAATATTGAATTTGACATTGACATTCATTATTATGATTTAATGCGACAAATTTTTCGGACATTGTCATATTGATGACCAAAAGTAAGGTTTCAACGCAGGAAATTTCGTCTAATATATGAATATGCAGCAAGCTGGAAGAATTGTTGGCACACCGGGCTGAATACTTAGCAACATTTAGTCCGTCTTTCCTGTCTGAGTACTCATTCTGCCGAGATTGATTTGCCTTCTATCATTTGGGGGTGTGTAACATAAGTACCATTTGAATACTGTAGTCGATGTAATCGACTCACACACTTCCCCAGAATTCCTGGCCATTTGCCATAAGTTGAAACTTATATATAATGTATATCGATGAAAGGAAACCATTTAGAAGATTCTGATGAGAAAACAAGATGTGAACTAAGCTATGTAATTATGTGATTTTCTTATATGCAAGTCACTCTATGGATCATGATTATGAAGTACACGCGGTAGATATAACGTTAAAATGTACCACTGTCGTTAACATTTCTTTACGTTTAAGAAATAGAAGCCGAAACTTGAACATATATTAAATACGAACACATATTTACTTTGGAGGAAAGTGTATATCATTTTATACGGTGTATTAAATAATACTAGAGCTAAAATATAGTCTGTTAAATATGTATGATGTTCATGACGCAAGTTTATAGATTATTGTGGTATTTCTCACATTCGTGGTCGTTTGTGTAGTATATATTTCATGAATATATTAATTGCTAAAGGAATGTAATGCCATTTCGTTTAAAATTATCAGCGACATAGATGTTCTACTTGAATGTTTGACATATTCAGTACATCATTGCAAGGAATTGATTATTAAATTCGTTCAACTTGATTATAAATATTAGCATTTTGGCAATGAATAGCATATGCTTAAATAGTTATTGCTGCTCTCATTTTGAGAGGGCTGAATTTCTATGACGTAGCATACAAAAAGCTGATTCATTTTCGTATGTACTATGCATGTCTCATTTATCATGAAAGTATACTTTATATTCTATGCAGTTCGTTATCGATCTCCTTCTGTATCTCCGTTAAAATCTCCGTTATGGCTTCATGTATAAGTTTCATTGAGTAGCAAAGCTATTTCCGCTCCATTCTAATGCAACTAAATTACGATGCTAGATGTTCAAAGTTGAAAGTATTTGATGAATCATAGCAATGTATAAGTTATTCCCATTGATAGTCAAGATAACATATTTAAGGTTTCGAACACCTTTGATTTAGGACTTTTAAAATATCTATTAAACAGTGGGTGAATTGTTCCTTGTGTATTAATAATGAATTACTTCATATAAAATTGATTAATATTAAGCTAAATTTGCCTGATTAACACATTTGTATACATTGGATATAGACGTAGATCATAAGAATATTATATAGAAATAAGGAACATCCGCCAACTTGGGGACACTGTATTCAATTACAATATACCTCGGAATTCTAAGAAATGCATAAAATTATAAGAGTTAAAACAATATTACAAGAAATTAAAGAAGCTTGTGTTTGGAATGGAATTTACTGGTTTTCCTCCAGTTACTCTTTTATATATAGTTTTTGTTGAACAATGCAACGTGAAATCCTAAGATATTTCCTGCCAGCATTCATTTACTCGTTTACCATTTACCTGCTTAAATAGCTTAAATATTTGAAATTACTTTATTGCACAGTGTATTCTCTGTAACATGCATATTTTATTTCAATTTAAATGCAACCATTGATATTTATCATCCTATGAATATGACATTTTTATAATACAAAATAATTTTCATGATTCTATATCAGAGGACCTCTTTAAAATCATGCAACACAGATATGAATTTTTGTATGACCATTAAGAAAATATAAACGTTACGGATATTATTTACAAATATTTGTTGTATATCTCTTGCTGCATATAACCTCACAAAATGAAAGAGTAAAATACATTATATACATACAGAAACAAAATATACTAGAATAATAATGCATGTATTTCTATATCGATCTGCTTAAATATTAATGTACGTGTTTATTAGATTTTTCGATCAATGAACTATTCCTGTAATATTTACAAATATGCCATAGGCAATATATATTCGTGGGCTAATAAATGTCTAATTTTGTATGAATCTTACCTTGGTAAGCAGTATCATAGTTAACATAGTCTCAGAAACATACAGATATACGTGCGTGTTTATGTAGTCCCTTACGCTTGGTTGTTGTGCTTTGCCGAGTGTATGTATATTTGTGCATGTTCATTTGTTTTTACACATGTCTATCAATTACAAAACAATCATCACTCTCACCTACGAAGCGTTAAAACAATCACGATACAATGTTCCGTTGTGTTGACGTCCATCTCGAAAAATACTGATTGAATGTTTTGAAATAAAACAAATGATTTTTATATCACCATATATCAATCACTATATACCTATCTTTGTCTTGAAAATTGCAGCAGTAAGACTGGTGCCAAAATTGTGCAGGCATTCTTCTTACTTACTCCCACTTTCATCCCTCATGTTCACTACCGGTGAAAAGTTAAACGTGCTTTGATTATATTTGGTAAAAGTCTGATATGGATGGGCTATATTATACTTTACACAAGAACTAGGTATATAGCCTCGAGAGCGTATGTTAACTGATTACGTTCCTCTGCACTACTAAGGCAATTAATTAAAGTACAAGCCCGCTACTTTAGCTACTACATCCGACAAATTTATGACAACGTCTCTGTTTACCGAGATGTAACTCAGTCTGTCATAAGATGCACAGTTATTTCTTCGTCAGAAATACCACCTAGCCTAGTCTAACAACTATTGCCTTACATTCAGTCATTATATTATCTGACAATATGATGAAAACATTGTCAGGATATTTCCTTGTCCATCTAATTTACTCTCCATTTCATTTTGGATTTTCCTACAGCATTTTGAATTATTTACACTTCATACCAATAAATTTTAATTCTCCATTATGGTTAACATCCTAGCTACTTTGTCCGTCACTTATCAAGTGACGACTGTGCTCTAGAGATATCTAACACACACTCATTCAATTAAGCTGCATAACAAGTTTTGGTTATAATTTCATTATCCTGTATTCTGATATTACATAACCTAATTGCATTTTTTCATATATACACATTTCTTTGAACATTACTGGTTTTCCCCTTTTGTTGGCATCACATTCACATATCACCTGAACACACCAAACGATACGTGCAACATTTCTATGAATAGAAATATTGGATTCATTATATAATGTTGGAGTCTCCTTAGAAGTAACCTTTCACTATTTTAGAGACATGTGGGTATTTCAATGTGAGTATTTGAAGGTACTATAACAATCAAAGTGACTTTGAGCAATGAAATTTACTCCTCTGCCAAACTCTTCATGTTCACCAACTAATCACTATTTTCTGAACCCAGTATGCAATACTCATAAAAAACCCACACTAAATGTATTTACACCTGACGCAAATTTGTGGAAATCGTAACATGCTCACATTTTTAGAGGAAGTGTCGGTAACCCTATATTTAAGATGAACGTGAAACAGGAAGCGTGACACAGGATAAAACTGCGACAGCTATTGCCGATATCCCTTCTGATAATATGTGAAATTACTGATAGGCATGCGCCACTGGAAATAATATATATCTAAAATGTAATCAAATCATTAGCTAGATAAATGATAAAACACAGTTAATTGTACTATGTATGTGCCAGAGAAGCGCCAGCATTTTTACACTTTCAGAATAGAAAAAAATGCAACGCAAATAATCAATATAAAATTATATATAATTCAAATATTATACAAACTATGTAAATTACAAAATAATTTGTTATAGGACTTTGTAACATATTTATTATGCATTGGTTTTCTCTTTGAACAATTTAAAACAATGAACAATGAAAGAGTTATGACCGCCAATTTTAATATTTAATGTGTATTTGGCACACTTATAAAATACTGGAAATGAAAAATTTATTATTCAATTTTATATAGTTACAAATCCAGAATAAGTTTTTATCAGGAATATTATATCTGAGATATTATTCATAATAGAATATTATGCTGTATTAGAAGTAGTATATTAAAAAGGATCTATCTCTGAAGTGAATTATAATACTCGATCATAGCTCATTACAATATAATAGGCTGCTGTTCAATTATTTCAAAGATCTCGAGGTTTAAATGTATAACTGGACATTGAAACATATCAAGTATCTATTAGGATAATAAACTTTTCGTTTCGTTAGAGTATCTTAAATTCGCAACATTAACGAAAGGGAAAAATCCGCCATTTATGTGATTAAATTATGCAGAATATATTGCAACACTTTCTAGTGAAATACAATACACCGCTTTAAAAATGGCGCTTGGAAATAATAATGAATATACCCTAAAGGAAATGCTTACGTCTGATATATATTTCTAAATAAATACGGATTTCTAATACAATCTTGATATTATAAATCTGGAGAATGTATACTAGATGAAGCAATTCTCAGTAATTGATTGTTGTTTATTTTGTAACAGAATTTTGAAAGAGAAACTTAGTCCAATTTTGATGTATTTGATAATGTGAATTTGATATCATTTTGTTTATATTACATGTAATCTACTGTTCTAGCAAGTGTTTCAAAATCTCCCAACGTAGGAATCTCAACTTCCTTTCCATTCCTTTTCTAGAAATATCAGCCAACTTTTTTTCTAAAGTTACAAATCTCTTCACAACGAATGAAAAATAATTTCTATTATGTTGTTCGGAAATCATAGTAAATATTATAAAGACAGGATAGTAAAAGCTGGAGCAGACGTGACGTTCTATTGCTTAATGTGATAAATTTTAGTTACTTTTTATTCATGTATATATTTTTTCTAAATGAAAGGAGACATTACAGTAGAAAAAACCTGACTATATATTTGGAGGGGTACAATGTAGCCCCGATAGAGATTAACTAAATAAAAGACTGGGTTATCGAACCTGAAATAAAGATGAATCCAACTATGTTATACATCTAATTTAATACTGCAAGATATTTTGATCGACGCACTACTAATTCTTACATAAAATAAGCAATTTTTTTTTCCCATTCTTTATTGCTTCATTTTATTAAATCGATTAAAACAAAATCTTCAGTGTGATGTCTGGAAGTACTTCAAAGAATTAATATCGAATTAATTAAGAATCCGCAATGGACTGAAATATAAATAGGTTTATAATTAAATACGTAATTATTGTAATGAATCTAATTTGCAAAATACACATTGTAGTATACTCACCAAAATATGTTGAACACAAACCGAGCTTCCATCCTATGCTGATGATACACTTGATCATTTAGAGAGCTCCAACTGGCCAAAGGCTACTTCTGACTAAATATAAGATAAATTTTAATTGAGATCTCCAAGCTACATCCGGTCGTATATAGAAGAATACATGACGAACTGTGAGAATAAATAGTAAAATGATGAAATTTAAAGGAGGTTCATTTTTTTTCTTTTTCTCCATCTCTAGTCTTACCTTCTAAGTCACACTTTTATATACTGATGCCCCTTTTATTTCATGTCGCGTTTTTGTTCTTTAATTTAAAAGGAAAACCAAATTGTATCTGCATTGTACTATTCCGTTGCAGCTTTACCTAACCGGCACTGTACTACACCAAAGTTCTTCACGAGTGCATGAGGCAGACGGTATTGCTGTTGCAAAGTAACGGAAGAGAATTGTGAGAACTGTTTGTCTGTGTTACTTCGTTTATTCTAAAGTACATTTTCATCCAACAGCTACATCCTCTTACACCTTTAAAACCCCCATCTACAAGATCCTCCCCGCGCCATTTCTCTCCACGTACTAAATGAAATGAAGCTATATTCATCTTCTAAATCAACGGTTACTCACCATCATATATATTCAGGATCACTTCCTATATATGTGCCTAGAGTCGACTCCCTGGCGTCAACTTCACATTGAATTATTTCAAATAATCTAGGTATACCTAACAACTTTACTCTGAAGGTCTTATGCAGAAGGAGAGGATGGATCCATATAAGGCACCTGCATACAGGTAATGCAGATGCCAAAACTACCTTCCGTCTCCCCGTATCCATCCCGGATATAAACAGTTGCTATAGTGATGACTGTATCATCAGCATATGTATTACATCTGTATTGCTTAAATCCTTCATTACTTTTACTTCCTTTTACCTGAGTCACAGTCACAAGTTTTAGTTGATTCTAAACCATCATTATATTTACTACCCACTACCATAAATCCGCCTCCGACTCCTTGTTTACAGTCATGAATCTGACATAGCAACGGTAACTGAATTTTGGGGTTGTTCATTTACTCAACATTTATTTCTGAACATCTGCCGAGAAAGTTCACAAATGTGCCTCACTGTCCCTTATCTTCCTTTCTTTTATATTAGTTAAGAGTAATAATGAGGCCATCCAAGTGCGGAAGAGTGATGCTGTTCTATAAAACTTGTACAGACTTCGAGAAACTGAGTTACGGCATGAAGCGAGATGTGAGATTGCTAACATTATACACAATGGAAATATTCATGGTCAATAGATAGCAAAATGCGCAAGTGGTAACAGAAATCGATGAATATAAAACAGACGATACAAAAGTCTCGCAGAAAATACAAAACTCCAGTGATGTTGCACACCTGCAGCAGGAATTGGACTCAGTTTACAGATGGGCTGAGGACAATAATATGCAGTTTAATGCTCAAAAATTCCAAGCCCTGCGCTACCAACGTCCAAAACTGAATATGAAACTTACAGAGTACACTGGTCCACAGGGAATTTCAATCCCAGAGCCTAAATCAGTGAGAGACCTGGGTATCGACATGAGTGATGATACCTCTTTCCAAGTGCACATTACCAGAATGGCAACAAAGTGCAGACGATTGGCTGGATGGATCCTGAGAACATTCAGAACCAGAGATAAGGAAACCATGATGATCCTCTGGAGGACATTCGTCCTCAGCCGCCTGGATTACTGCTCACAGCTGTGGTCACCCACCAGTCTGAAATTAACAGCAGACCTTGAAGCAATCCAGAGGAGATTCACAAAGAAGATTGTCTCTTTGCAACTGCTCAGCTACTGGGAAAGGCTGAAACAGCTAAGACTCTACTCCCTGGAGAGAAGGCGGGAGAGGTATGCGGTAATATACATTTGGAAGATCATGGAAGGAATTGTGCCAAATTTTGGCATTGAAATCTACACCAATGCCAGAACGGGACGACACTGCATAGTGCCAAAGATCCCAGCAATGCCATCGCGCTTCAGGACCAGTTACTGCAACAACTTGGGATTCAGGGGCCCACAGCTTTTTAATATTCTCCCAAAGAGCCTGAGGAATCTTCACAAAGTAGATGTAGGAGTTATTAAATCAAAGCTGGACCTCTTCCTATCGAGAGTTCCAGATGAACCTACCTCGCGGCAGGAGGTGCAAACGAGGGTTGCTAAATCAAACTCCATTCTTCACCAAGTGCCACATATTGTAAGAGGCTCCTTGTACTAACAGTGTATCAACATGGTGGTGCATCAGCATGGCCGCAGCTCTAAGCTGAAACTTAAAAAAAAAAATGTATATATAAAAGTTAAGGAATGGAGTAGATAAAATCCGAGCTACATATGTTTCATTGTCAGCGGAAACTCGAAAGTAGGTAAGATTGAAAGATCGAGCTGTAGGAAAAAAATGGGCTACAAGCAATCCGTAGGAAATATGAATAAACAGATTATAGTGGTTTATTTGTGTGAAAGGTTGTAATTTTTTCTGATTGAATCCTGTGACTGTTGAAATGGACTTCCTAACGACAAATAAACTTCATATAATTCAGATACCATTGGCCTGAACAGGAGACTACGGTACACACCACGCTTGCATATTTACTTCTTCCTAGGTTCTACTCGCTGTGAAACATATGTAGCCTGGATTTTATCAATTCAATTTCTTAACTTTTGGATTTTTATCTGCATGCCCGAAACCCTGGCTACCAACCGTGAAATATAAAATAATCTTTTTCACCTTATCGTGCTAAGATTCAGGAGAAATTGACAACCTTTCGCACAAATAAACCGCTATCGTTCCTGTAATTTGTTTATTCATATTTCCTATGGATTGCTTGAACCTCATTTTCTTCTTACACCTCGATCCTTGCATCTTACATTTATCTATCCATACACACACACACGCACACACACGCACACACACGCACACACCCACACACACGCACACACACACACACACGTTTTTTGGCGGGGAGGGATGAGTAAAATAATAATTTATATTAGTTTAGATGTTAGCACAAGGGCAGCAATTTTGGAGTAAGGGGAAAGTCAATTACATCAGTCCCAACGCTCAGCTGCTATTTATTTTGTCGACTCCGAAAATATGAAAGGTGATGTCGACCGTAGGCTTATTTGAATTCAGAACGTAACGTCGGGCAAAATGCCATCATACATTTTGCCCGGCATGCTAACGATTCCGCCAGATTAAGGTCTTAAATAAATATATCACATTAACACAATTATTTCAACAGAAAAGTTTTTTTTAAGGAGGACGTCAGGAGCCATGTAGTAATACATTTTGATTTTCACCGTAGAGAGAGGAGTTTTGGAAGACAATTGGTGTTAAAGACCAATAATTAATATAAAATAAGCAATGATATTACAAGCTTCATTTTATTTAGTCAGTCAAATTAATAACCACAATGAAACATGGTGTAGAGCAAAGACGTAAGCGAAATGCAGTGGAGATGGAAATACCGTTTGTTTTAAACATTGACGAAGATCATCCCAGAGGTGTATATCGAGCACACCAGATGCATTTTGGCTCTCTTGGACATTCTTAGTGATGTGTACTTGGTAAGGCTTAAATATTACACTGATAAATGGATATCATCTGATGACATCGGTTTCTCCTGACCAAGGCTCCACTCATTTTGATTACTGGAAAAGCAACGTCTTCTATGTGGTATCAATAACAAAACTCTAAATAAAATAAAGATTTAATGAGAGATCTCATCCGGGCTTGCGCTCTGCAGCTTAATAATGAGGTGAATATCATTGTCACAATCAACTCTCAAAAGACACAGTTAATTGTTGTTTAAACAGTTATAAACAGAGCACTCATAAAAGGAACTGATACTTATAATTATAGCTATATTTGAATATATACGTACATTTATCCACTCATATACAACGTAATATAAATATACATGTATTGATCTAAAAAAATCCTGATATGTAGGAACATAAATAAACGTAATAAAGAAATAAGACAAGAATGAAAAGTGAAAACATAGTAAAATGAATGAAGCAAAACAGAATTGAAGAAATGAAATTATAATGAAATGGAGGGAAACTTAAATGAAAGTTTTCCTTTCAGAAGATTTACTCTGGTTTTAAATCTAACACTGAATTTGTTGTTCGATTATATACTGTCAGTGATGATAATTTATTATTAACACAAATAACTAATAACGCATTATACAGGATAAAGATATTTCTAAGAAATTGGGTATCCGTAACGTATATAAAACAATATATCTGCAGAGATATATACACATAGGTACAGACAGCCACCACCCCCACACAAAAATACACACACATATGTACACAATAGCACAGTCACACAAATCGACAATAACATAGATATCAGCGTATGTGTCTATGAGTGTGTGCGTAGAATTTTGCATGCATGTTTACATATAAACTTATACATGATTGCATACAAATTACGAGTAATGATTATATTTGACAACATTGGATGAAATTTATGCAATTATATGGTTATAAATCTCTCTTCTGTAATTTCGTTGGCTGACAATTTTAACGCAAGCTAATAACATCATATACCAATATATGGTCGGGAAATTCTGTCATGTTATACTAATCGTCGGGAAATTCATCGTCATATATTTCATCTACAGAATACAACGCTAAATATAATATAAAGAAGTTATACCTAAAGCTTAATATTTGCATTTATATATGTAAAAAAATGAATTTATTGTAGAATATTTCATCTGTTCTATGTAGTTTAGAAAACAGTAAAATAAATAGTAATTCAAATGTTTATTACTCATGTAGACACACTGTATCTCAGAAAGTATTATAAAGATAACTCGGCACGAAATCACATCATCAAAGAATAGTAAAATCATTGCATACTGGATTATTTAACAGGCATTGCTGATGATATGGTTTTAGCGTGTCTCTACTCCCCTTTAATTTAAAAGAATTTTCTTTGCCTGTTTTAAAAGTATATTTCAATTTTGTTTTGGTTCCTGTAATTTTGGAGATAATTACAAATCAATGCTACATTTTGTTTTACATTCAATCTCGGAATTAAAAGTGCTATGTATTTGCTATTCAAAGAAAATGCTTATGGTAAACCGATGCATTTAATACAGTTCTATATTTGAGAGATGAGGATATTATGTACATTATTTACATTTGGCGGATATTTGTCCCCATCTTGTTTGTTGTTAACACAACTTTTCGGCTGATATACTCTTCAGCCTTCATGAGCCCCGGCATATGGCGTAGTGGTTAAGAGCGCGGGATACTAACCCGAAGATTCCGAGTTCGTTTCCAGGCAGTGACCTGAATAATAATAATAATAATAATAATAATAATAATAATAATAATAATAATAATAATAATAATAATAATAATAATAATAATACAAAAAATCATTATACTCAATAACAAAACAAGCAAAGGAATATCTAAGTGAATTCCAAATACAACAAATTCCAGAATTAGTCGTATCAGAAACAAAGACAGAAACAGCTAAGCGCATGAAAACCCATGCTAAAATTGCTGCCTGAGATATTCCGACTGATAAATGATTAGAAAAAACTCCCAAATACCCAAATAAAGTAAACGATGCCGATGTTGATAAACCCCTTACTCATCAATGGCTAATGGCTTCTGGCTTAAAATCAGAAACAGAAAGGTTTATCATAGCAGCCCAAGATCAATGCCTACCTACAAAGAACTACCAGGCTAACATATTAAAAAACGGTAGCCTCCCAACGTGTCGTGTATGTCAACAACAAAATGAAACCATTGATCATGTTGTCTCCTTATGCAGTCTTCTAACGCCTACATATTGTCTCCACAGCCATGATAGAGCAGCACAATATATTCACTGGGTAATTTGCAAAAACCTGGACATGCTCCATCATAAAAAAAAAACTGGCGAGAACACAAAGCACCTCCAGTGCTTGAAAATGGTCGCATCTCACTCCTCTAGTACTTCACCATTCAAACTGACAGAAAGATAGATGCAAATAGGCCAGACATCATATTGAAAGACTTCAGACGAAAATCATGCCTCATCATTTATATGACTGTCCCAATCGATATAAATGTATCTGTCATGACCTTCCAAAAACTGAGCAAGTATAAAGATCTTGAAATAGAAATTAGCAAAATGTGGAACCACAAGACTAAAACAATAACTGTTGTCATAGGTTCCCTAGGAATTATAGCAAAAGGGGCTGGTTGCTACCTAGCTCAGATACCAGGAAACTCCAAAATGGCAGAAATTCAAAAGATAGTGCTCGTGGGAACTGCCCATATCCTACTTTAAATACTGTCTATGTAATTTCAAATTTTAAAACAAACACGTAATTTTCTTATGGTTTCTTGAATATTCTCTACAACAGCACTATGCACAAAGCCAAATATATGGCACCCTAAGCATAATATCAACATGAACTTCTAACTTGTTGTCTCTTGTGGTCTCTGGGTGAGACTTGGAACCAACTTGTACAAATGCAAAGTAAAAGTCAAACATAAAATAATAATAATGGAGGGTTAGAGCTGGTAAGAAAAGCAGGAAAGTAGAGAGATACAAGGAACACGAGTGAAAAAAAAACATGGTTGATCATTACACCAGACGAAGGTACACACACACATACACACATACACACACGCACACACACACACACACACACACACACACACACACATATATATATGTATGTATGTATATTATTTATATTATTATTTGATTGAGCACCACGCATCCATTTCCAAGTAAGTTTATCGTAATATTTTTGACGCCACTCCAACTCTATATTGTTCCCTTCCCTATCGTTTTCTCTCTCATCCTTTCTTTAATCCTGTTTTTCTCACCTTCACCGTCTTCTGTCACTTTCTCTCTCAGAAAACGGGGGAGAGGGGGGAGAGAGGAGAGAGAGGGGTGAGAGAGGAGAGAGAGGGGTTAGAGAGTGAGAGAGAGGGGTGAGGGAGGAAAGAAGGAGAGAGGGACATAAATGATGATAGTGGTGGTAGTGGTGGTGGTGGAGTGAGGGGTGATAGTGTTGGTGATTGGATAGTGAAAATGTTATTTTTAAAAAATTGAACCAAGTTTGTTTATACTACCTATCATTTAACGCATGCGCAGAAGTGCAATTCCGTGAAATATTCACACCCATTTACGTGGCGAATATATGCAATTTAAGTAAAGGTTGAATCGTTATGTACAGAAAATTTTTTTTGTTTATGACAAAAAAATGAAACTTAAGAGTGAATATTTATTCTATGAGTGCTGTGTATTAAATCTATAAAATTGTGCATAAAATATGTAAAGTGTATATATTAAGTGCATTAAGTAATCATCGTATTCCGATGTCTTTCCCTTTTCAATGAGTAGCTGATGAGCAACTATCTTTCGATACAGTCAACATGTCTACGCCATCAGCATTTGGAATAAAGTTATCAGAAATAACCCAATAGGTCTAGTTTTAATTCCGTGAAATATTCACGGATCCCACTAGTATAAATAATTGCACAAATACAAAATTAATAGTACATGTACTTGAAAAACATGGGTAGTTTGTTCATGAATTTGCACAAGTATGTCCATACACATTAAAATGATATTTGACATATCGTCATAAACTACGATCTCCTAATTTGGTAATCCAAGATTTCATATTATGTGATTGTGTGTGTGTGTCTGTGTACATGTGTGTATGTACGATTATATGTATGCATGTATGCATGTATATATGTATGCATGTATGTATGTATGTATGTATGAATGTATGTATGTATGTTAGTATGTATGTATGTATGTATGTGATGTCAGATGGATGTGTATTTGCTGTATTATTTATTATAAAAACTAACTATTTCCATTTTATTCTCTTCAGAAGTCTATTCCCTTTACCCTTTGTATCCAGTGTTTCCAACTTAAAATTAGAATGTTATCCTATATTTCGATAGAAAAAATAGTAAAAAAAAAATTTTTTTTTTAAATGCTAAATATGACAAAAATTGTTAAACACTAATTATATCAAACAGCTTAATTGTTTATTTACATTTTTTGTTTACATTCTTTAATTATATTCAGCATTGAGAAATAATTTCTTGAACCTCACCGATTTGGTCACTTCCGGGTGCAATGCCTAGGTCTTGACTTCTGTATACGTTCACGGTCCCAATATTCTTAGTTATGTGTTTTGGAACATCGAAGTTTTTGCAACATTTGCCATATCTTTTCAGGCCATATTTTATAGACAGCATTGGCCTAAGCATAGGAAGATGCATTTTGTTTTCCAATTTTGATCTGATTACACCCATACTACTGAACAACCGTTCTACTTCTACACGTGAGTTTGACAATGTCAATAGATTAATGTCAAAATTTGCAACATCTCTAAAAGGATTTCCTCCAGCAGCATTTTCATATTCCAAGACTTACAGCAATAATACCCCAGTATTAGACATATTTGTCCATTTAACTAAATGAATGCTATTAAACTGAATTTCAATTGAATCAATTTTTCTTCAGTTAAATGCATGAACTCTAAGGCAGAAAAAATAGGCTATTTGAAATGCTGCAAAATATTCTCTACTGAAAAAAATTTCATATTCCTCAGTATATTAATATTTCCAGGCAAACAGTACTTGAGCTCTTTATAAAGTCAGAGTAACAATTATTGCGAATATTATTTTCTTCAGTAGTTGTTACAGTCTACTTGATAATCATTTTTTGTTATCTTTCTCTGGAACCTGTAGACTAAATTTGGTTTAGGATCCAGAAAGATTTTAATAGAAGCATCCGGATCAAATCGATCACTTCTACATGTTGGCAACACTATCATATTAGCAGCAGATTTGATCACATTTGAAAGATCAAGAAATATTGCTTTGTTGACAGTGTTTGATTCAAGCAATTTATTTACATTTAAATTAGATACAAAAATAAAAGGTAAAGTTCATCCCTAGAATCACAAAACATCTCATGTAACGTTTGTGCTAGCTTTTGTTTCTTTTGTAGTTTTAGTTTGGATGTGAGTTTGCAATTCAAACCATTGGCTGGAAATTCTATTTACCGCTGGTTCTATTGACAGCCACCTAGTTGTTCAAGAATTTACAGTCTTCCAAAGTTCTTTATCATCGATAGCAAGGTAAAGTTGTTTGTAGGTACATTGTCTTGTTGACGTATGAGAGGACCATTTATAGTATTCGGATACTAAAAGTTCTAAATTTATAGGCAAGCATTCAGCACAAGTGTGGGATACTGCCAACTGTAAAAAAATGACATAGACATATAAATAGAAGTAATGACGGACCATCTTTTAATTTCTGGAAAATACCATTCTTGACTCATATCATTACTCTAGCATTGCCGGTTCCTATAGCTAGTATTTTTTTTATATCTAAACTCATTTTCACTAATTCAATTTTTAAGACATCTACAATGCCATCTGCATCACATGTTTCTAAAGATGCCATACAAAGATATGGATGTACCACTTTTTGTGAGTGTCAATATAATATATGATAACATTTCCTAACAACTTGTTTATCGATATATCATTGGATTCATCTAATAGCAAGCTAAAATTTCTATTTCCTTTATCAGAAATCAAATCTCCATCAAATATGGAGCTAGAAATTTCTCACAATATTTGCACATTTTGCACGATGCAACTTCAGTTTGGATAAAATATCACAATCAGAAATAAAACTCTATTAAGTGATCACAGCTATTACATGATGAGTGGCAACAAATAAACATTGCTACATTTACTTCAAGCATAGATGTCTTATCATGTTTTTTTTTAAATAAAATTGGAATGAGGAATCATTTGCTGTGGAGTTGATGCCTTATGTTTCTCTGCTTCACAGCGGCTTACGAAAATAGAATATGTTGCCAACATATTACATCTAAAATATCTGCAATGTGCTTTAGATTGGTCACTAGGTACTTCACACAACCACTAAGTAAACGCTGGCATCATAAGGAATTCCTTTTGGAATTTTTGCTGATACGACTTTGTTTTTTCTTTGCTCAGTATAATGTAGTAGGAAGCAAGAAAATAAATTGAATGATTAATAAAAATATAACATTGAAAATACAACTCACCAGTTTGCCGCTAACAATTCTTTCATTCGTCATTAACTATTCTTATGTTTGCTGCTTACAAATTCTTGAGGTGAAGTATACTGATGCGGGATGCAGGGTGGCCAACTTATTAATGGAAAAGTAAAATCTTCAGAAATCCTAAAACTGTGTTCTCATATAAACCTGGGAACATCATATTTTGCTTCCAATCTTACATTTAATATCTATTGGTAAAACCACAAATATAACTAAAATACTTGAAAAAAAAAAGTAAGTAGAAATATAAAGGGGAAAACCACACCACCCCCGTACTTCTATAAAATATATATAGCCTAAAACAATCATTAAAAAACAAGCATATTTTAAAACAGTCAAACGGAATGTAAATCAGTCAACGTGTCATGATAAAAACTCATCACCAAAGAATAAAGCATTGTTAGGACGAATTTCCATGCTTTCATTTTTTGCAACATATTTACTGAGAGCTGGATATGTTCATCGGTGACAGCTTCAAGAGTGGCTATATTATATTATTCTTCATTTTGACCTATATATGAATCTAAGTTTGTGTGCATGTGTATATATATATGTATGTATTTATGTATGCATGTATATATATATATATATATATATATATATATATATATATATATATATATATATGTGTGTGTGTGTGTATGTGTGTGTGTGTGTGTGTGTGTGTGTGTGTGTGTGCGTGCGTATGTGTGTGTGTGTGTCTGTATTCTTATTCTTATTCTTGTACCGTTGAACAATTACTTTTGCGTAGAAGAGTAGCAGTCCATAAGGAACAAATAAATCTCCCTCAATACCGCCAAATTCCACTCAGTGGCCACATAGACTCTTGCGCCAGAAACAAAAACCCTAAATTCATTATATTCACTTTCTATCAATGTAAAGACAGAATTTCCACACAAGAAAGAATCAACAAGGAGAATCTTTTCATAGAGAAATTCCAACCATCTCTTAACACACACACCCCTCAGTGACCTTATTTCTCTAGGAACAGACATAAACTTCCTGTTAAAAAAGAGTTCATAACTCCAACTAAAAACATTTGTCTCCCCTTACACACACTTCCAATTTTGACACCACATTTCCTGCTTAACACACACTTTTAACCCTCTTTTGAAAACCTAACACACCTCTCAACTCTTATGCATCCTTATTTTTCCTACCACTATATACATGAACTACTATTGAACTTCAAAAGCTCAAAGACAATATAATGTATGGGTATATATTTTTTTTTTATATATTATTGTTTTATATATTATTTTCTTCATTTTGTACTTCTCTGTAACAAACATTTTCATTCTCCTTCTTCTTGATAATTTGCTTTCGCAATGAAAACCGGTTAGAGAAATCTTTATTAAAATATGCATCCAGTTTAGAAATCTTTATTAAAATATGCTTCCAGTTTAGCATTCTGCCCCTTTTTTCCTTTTCCTATATATATATCATCATGTAACCTCGTGGGCATCGGTACCATTTTCCTCTTTCTCCGTTCTTCCATTCTCCGAACTTTCCATCTTTCCGACGAAGGGCTACGCCCGAAACGTCATACACTCTCTCTTTCCTTTCCTGAGCGTCCAATAATACTATCCATATCACGTCCTCACTTTGTTGTTTTTTTGTTTTTTTGTTATTGTGTTTTTGAACTATATATATATATATGTATATATTTATGTGTATGAGTGTCTGTATGTTTGTGTGCGAGTGAGTCCATGTGTGTTTTCTGTGTAGACAGACACATACCCATATATATATATATGTGTGTGTGTGTGTGTTTTTGTGTGTGTGTGTGTGTGTATGTGTGTGTGTGTGTGTGTGTGTGTATTCTTATTCTTATTCTTGTACCATTGAACAATTACTTTTGTTGTCCCGTATTCGAATTTTTTTCTCTTTTGTAAGTGTGTTTGTATGTTAACGCTTGCATGCCTTGTGTGCACGTGTGTTCATATAGTATACTGATTATAATACATTTTAATGTGGAATATAATTCGTAATTTTGATCGTATTTATTTACTATTATAATTCGTTTCTTTTCTTTTATTTAAATGTTTTCTTTCTATAATCACTTCCATTAAACAGTAAATGTGTTTCAATAACAGTTGAAAATTGTTAAATTGATTATTGGTAAAATGCTGAAAATGCATGTATACAAGTTAAAGTCGGAATGGAAGAAACATAATGAATATTATATCAACATAAGATGGAAATATAATTTGCAATATTAACATCGAAAAAAAAAAATCAATTGAAACATTTGATAGAAGTATGCAATTTTGTTGTGAATGAAGATTATATATCAAATGTATTTTGTCAAATAAATTAATAAAACGGAAGTCGGCATAAAATAGTAGTGGTAGTAGTAGTAGTAGTAGTAGTAGTAGTGGTGGTGGTGGTGGTGGTGGTGGTGGTGGTAGTAGTAGTAGTAGTAGTAGTAGTAGTAGTAGTAGTAGGGCAGCAGCTGTATTCCAGGCAAAAGCAGCAGTGCTTTCATTAGTAATAGCTACATTACGAGCAGGAGCAGCAGTCTGACCTTTTTGGTGCTTCATTCAAAATTTCCATGTTAACACTCTACCGTGAGTATTTTAGATATAACTATAATCAGGAGTATTTTAAATATATTCAACTTTAAGTAGCTGGTTGTACATGTAGTTAGAAGAACTTTGCCGTATCCCTCTCGCACACACGGTCCGTGTTTAAACATTTTAAATATTTTTTGTATAAGTGGTTGTCTCGATAAAGAATGAGCCTGCATTGAATTTATGTTGCTCAGGGAGTTCTGCAATGGTTAAAGACAGGAGCAAGACTTACATAATAAATGAAAACTTAAATAATTTACTTTATTTTTCGGCTTCACAGGAATTAACTCCAGGATCTTGTAGATCCTGACGAGAAATTGTATGAGTGGGATTTGGGTATGTGACACACGCTAATAATTATCAGAGAGCTAGATGCAGTATACAATTTAGGTGAGTGATAAACTATAATAACTCAGTTGTAGGTAATTTTGTAGATTCACTTGGAAATGAATGGAAGAAATACAGTGCGTTTGCCTACAAATATTTATAGCACGATAAAAGCCTGGTGTATCTCAGGCAACATGTTCGTGGTCTAATAAAGAGAGATGTGACAGGGTAACAGCATAGTAGGATTATGAGTCGGGGTGCTATGCTAAGGGGAGTAAAGTTGAGCTAGGAGGAAAGAATAAACAGGTAGAAGTAGAATGTGGTACTTGTGGGAGGAGTGTAGCGGTTTATAGATGGGGAAACAAAGACTAAGTATGAAAGATGGTAGAGTAGAAAGAAAGGAGTACTGAGAAAATAGAAAATGTGGAAACTCAAAATTGAAGAATGAGGAAACGAAAAAAGAAAAAAAAAACGAGAAAAAGTTATTTTAAAATACTTTTAAAATTTTCATTCTATTTTTAATAAAAAAAGAGTTCTTTAAATATATATTAAAAAAAAATTATTTGAACAGTGAACAGTGAAGAGGTCTTTCGAAATCCTCGTTTGAGAAAATCCAGAATTTTCTTTTTTCTCCGAATTTCCAAATTTCAAATGTTCAGAAGTTTTGAAAGTTTATAAAGTTTAAAAAATGTTAAAGTAGTAGTAGACAAATAGATAGATAGATAGATAGATAGATAGATACATACATACATACTTAGAGAATAATCATGTACTACCGATCTCTAATCTGTTTCTAGTTTTTTTATTATATCACCTACGGAGGAATAAAAGCAATACGGAATCCTGTTTTATTTGAACTCGTTATAGGGTTGAACAACATTAAATACCCAAATATATGTGAGTCAATGTTGTGCTATTAAACTAATTCAACTCGAAAGACATGAAATTTAGAAGTAATCTGCTATAATCTGCTAAGCAAACATTTGTAGTATTAGTGGTTTGAATATTTAATTGGATGTTTTGCAGCCATAACTATTCTATATAGCAGGCTTAATTGAATGATCATAAATTTTCGTCTGTAGACCGCTGATTATGATGGAGATCATGTAATCGTAATAGAGAAACGAGCAATTGATACCGCATTGCATTAGTTTGTCAACATAATCTCATACTATGTACAGAACTATAACTAGAAAATCTTTGAGATTTTGCACAAGATATCACTAAGATATATACAGACTAATTGTCTATATACGAAAATGGTCATATTTCAGTGAAGGTAATTTCACAATTACATAATTGCAATTATATCACTCTACAACCATTATTTCTCAATCAAATTCCTCTAAGTCATCTCAAATACATAATTAAGCATGATGTATTTATATTATTAATATAATATCTTAGTAGAGTGAAATTATTATTTAAAGTCAGCCTAGTGAATTTCTACCCCATTTTCGAGCATAATTATAGATATTTTATATATAGAATTAGCAAGTATATATTACATCATTAGAACCGTCTTATTATCGATGAAATACCTAACATGAACTAGAAATTGAGAAATAACGAATAGTTGGAAACATGTTCAAATTATATAATACTACAATGAGGAAACCTTGATATTTAAATGACACTCTTACTATAGATTGCTTTACTTCGTACGGGAATATATTTTCTCAAAGTACATTTACATTGCCTTCATTCTATTTAGTTTGCCTCTCATAAGCACCATAGGATATTACGGAGACGCTAAAATGCCGAGAGAAACATAATTTTGCTGAAGCATTTCAAAATTTCTCAGGAGGCTGTAAGACCTTTAATCATATCTCATGTAGAATTTGAAAACTCTTTATTCGTGAAAACTCTAACTAGAATCTCGTGAAAACTCTAACTAGAAAATATACTGTTATGGAATATATATACGGAAAATATGCATTCATATTTTACAGCATCAACGTTATTGAGACTCAAATTTTAGTGACATGAAACATTACCAGACATGTTGCAATGGCAACAACATAATGAGAGCAAAACACCTGAAACCGTTTAAATAGACTACTAAAGTATAACAAACGATCCTATCTCAAGCAGACATGGCTCGAGATGGAAAAAGAACTCAAACACTCCCATAAAAAAGAGAGAGCATAAACAAAGGAGAGGGCTGTCAAAAATATTAAGACAAACCGTAAAGCCGTCTACACATATGCACAAGAGTATTCTTCAGTACGGTACTGTTCGAAGAGAATACCTCGCCGAACGTAGAGTCTCAGAAGATGCAAGAAATACTGAATACTGAATGTGCAATGCAAGTATCTTCAATACTTCTTTGGGGCGCTTGCAAGTAGCTATGCCTAAGGATTTTTTTGGCACCCCAGCTTTACACGAGAAATGGCAATCCTTGATAGCATCGAAATAGAGGAAACAGATGTAGCGTCAACCTTTCATTAAATGAGCATAAAAACGTATAAATTTCGAAGAATTATAGTGCAATTTTCTCACAGCTAATAGAGGAATCATTGTATTTATAAATCTATTTTTGAATGTCAATTTATAGGCTCCAGCATATATTTTAGGTTCAATTCGTTAGTTTGAAATTTAATGGTTTATAATAACCAAGTTTGCAAAACCGTACTTCAGTTTTACAGCATTTAATATCTCTGATACAGCAACTGAAATTTTAACTTGCAGAATAATTAACCTAACTGCTTTTCCATTTATATCGTATCACATTTATGATCTGCAGAGAACGGTACTGCATTGAATTAAAGAATTCCCTACATAGATTGTTACATAATGTTAGAATAAACGATGGGCTGTTTCATAGACGTTACTGTCATATGCGTTCTTAAATTTATGTGTTATGCATTAAGTGTCTAATATGAGTGCCTAATATGTACACCTGTTTTTCTTAAGATACGGTCTGAAACACATTACCTGATCCCATTGTTGTGTCTAGAAAATTAATGGCGCGATAGAACCATTCCATCCTAATGATATAAACCACAATCCATTTATCATTTATATATATCAATTTCTTTTTTATAACGGTTCAGCTCACGAGCAACAACTGCAGTGCGTCTTTCAGGCCTACAATCACTTTTGTTGTCCAACAGGGTGCGCTCATTCCAACATGAAATGTTTAAGTTCCGTCCAGATTTTATAAATAAAAGGCTCTTTGTTTTTCGAGCGCAGGATGGACATCCGTCAGTCGCGCTAAACTGACCAGATATGGAAAGGCAGGCAATTTTTGGTTCACCTTTTCTAGAAACTCCCCGGTCTCCGGGTGAGCAGTGCCCTCTCCAAATGGAGCTGCTCAGACACCCTTGCAGCAACCGAACCCTACCGATGTCTTGGGCAACAAGGAGACGACTTTATATCTAGCATGGGCCGCCTAGGTGCAGGTCGCTGACTACATGCTTCCAACCTGTCAGGTCTGCATGCTTCACCATCTTCCCATCGCCGCAGGACTTCCGAATAAAAAATATATATATATATAAAATAAAAATGTATACTAAAAATGAAGAAAATATATACTGAAAATAAGATAAATATATACCAAAAATAAGATAAATATATATATATAAAAAAAAAAAACGCACATGTCGAGTAGGTGTCGGCAATGCCTGTGCTGAGTTTTAGGTCCACTGAGGCTTGCACAACACCTCATAGACCCTCTCCACTTTATTGACATTATCCAGAGACATGCCGGATGAAGATGTCTGGTGCCAATATAAGTCGCAGGCTCAGGGATGTGGGGGCGCCGTAATCTCTAGCACAAACCAAAGATCCCCAAAATGCTAAATGCCATTCCCTACATATTTGGTTTTATATCAGAGTGATCTTCTCCTAGAGACATGCTTCAACAAAAGCTGAGGGGTGGGTCACTCTCAGTGGTCTTTCAGCACACCGGACACCATCCCTGAATTTCTGCGTACCCGTGCTATTGCTAGATAGCCGTTGAGCCTGTACTAGGTCCAGCCGAGTTTTCGACAGGTCTTGTTTTTAATCCTGTTGGGTTTCTAGCAACCCTCCTCACTAGGGTAACCTGGTGGGGGTGCCAGTTTAGTCGCCGGCAACCCGACCATGCAACAGGTTGTACTGGATTACATGTTACCAGTAGCACTCATGAGAGCCTCATACGTGACCTGACATAATATATATATATATATATATATATATATATATATATATATATATATATATATATATATATATATATATATATATATATATATATATATATATATATATATATACATACATACATACATACATACATACATACATGCATATATATATATATATATATATATATATATATATATATATATATATATATATATATATATATATGTCCTCTGATATAATTTGTAACAAATGTCCTCTGAATAATATATTTTAATATAATCTTAAATAATATTTATTTCTGCCACCTGTCTTTAATTTTCCCCTTCTATAGTTGGTTAAGTAAATCCTTCCCAGTAATGCTACTTTAGTTGTGCTTGTACCATTAGTAACTTTAATTAAATATACCCGATCTTCTCCTTGTAAGCATGTATATTATTATTAATTCTCAACAATAATATTAATTTGCGTTAATATCCGTATATTAATATATTACAAGGCTATGGTGTTTTATTTATTATTTTATTTATTATATTTACATTCTTCGATTCATATCAGTATGTTATATTATATTATATATATTTTTTTTCTTAAGGAGAAATTATTATATATATACGATGAATTCTTTGGATTCTCTCCCTTCCTCCACCTATTGCTTAGCTTACAACTTTTCTCGAGCTTTTGTTTACTGAATTTTACTGTGATCCATTTTGCCTTCCCCTATTTTAATCATTTCATTTAAACCTTTAATATAGCATTCACAGCCCCTCTCCCGTAATTACTGTATATAAACAAGCGTTCTTGTTTCTAACGGTCACTTACTTAGCCATATAATATTATAACTCGTACGTAAACTTATTATTTCACATTTGTCTTGATTCTGTATGTTGGTTCCCTGATGATGAATATATGTGCAATTCCAGCACCTCTTACTTCTTTGGAGTAGTGTGCACATATATTTTGAAACATATGTAGGAATTAAAGGAACTTCTTGATCATACGCGTTTTGGAACTTTTGTTTATATGCGTTTTGCTCCATTTATTATTATTCTTAATATATATATATATATATATATATATATATATATATATATATATATATATATATATATATATATATATATATATATATATAACACATATATATGTGTGCATGTATGTATGTGTGTACGTATGTGTGTACGTATGTATATATGCTTGTAGGTGTGTATATATGTATGTATGTAGTATCCATGTATGTACGGATGTATATATGTATGTGCTTATGCGTTCACGTGTTTGTGTGAGTTTGGGTGTTCTTGTGTGTGTGTGTGTGTGCACAATTTTGTTTCGTAATGATCATTGCAGTGGTGTATATAGTTTCCATTTACATTTACCGTTGATATTATAAACCTGTCTTTTACATGGACTGTTAATATTATCATTTCTCTCATGGGAAACAATTTGAATTGCTGTAAACAGTATCTGAAATTACTCTTGTGAACGGGAAGTTAAACCATCATTTTATGTTTTCAGTACCCATTACTTAAGTAGGTTTTATACAGAGACGTCACCTTACACTAAATTTATAGATATTTAATGTCCTATAAATAAGCTCCGCCTTTGCCAAGAATGAAAATTCCTTATAGCTTTTATATTTCTTGGCTATCAAGAGAAGATGTTGACAACGCATGTAAAGTTATTTTGTTCATAACACCTTTCGTTTTAATTCTGCAGCCCACTATAACATTATTATCTGCGTCATTAATCGCTCTTCACTAAAATTCGTTTAACAGTTGTAATTGATCTGATATTTATTTTGATATCTTAAAATACAGATGCTTATCGACTGAATACTAGAATGTATTTACAAGATAACCAATCTAACACACATTCATTTAATTTACAAATTATATCAGTATCAAATAGTATCTTGATATACCCTTTAACCAGTTTTAACAATTTATAATTTTCTTGAAAAGTTGTGACTTGGCAAATCATTTCATGATAATGTTCAAAAAAATATTTTATTTTATTATTACGGCTTAAATTTGATTAATCTAAATTAAACTCACGTGGCAGTGGAATTTTCTATAATAATTCTTAGGTATCAAATGCTGCTCTTTATGACACAACTTTAACGCTTTTTGTTTGGTATAGAGAGACACTTTGGCTGTAAAAAGGCATTTGAGGAATCAAAATGTAAAATGTACCTTCAGTTATACCTACGCTATACGTATCAGTACAATCTGGTGAATGTGGTGAATGCGCTTGTTCTACACTCCGGAGTTCTCACTTTATGCAAGCTTATGCCAATATAATTCAATACTCATTCTGTCAGAAACATGTACATCTAGTTTCCTATAAAATTATTATATTTAAACATTATATCAGACTAAATTACATTTGTGAGAGAGATTATGCATGCTGCATATGAAAATACACAACTGTCAAGTAACGATCTATCTTGATTAAAAATGTTTTACAAGAATCTCAAGGCATGTTCACCGGTAAAGAATGACATGCCTAAACTTCAATGTTGCCACAATATCGAAGCTATGCCGCTTGGCATAGATGGCAATTGAAATCTGCCATGCATGAACACAAAGTTTTAACGTTCTAGCTTAGTTCCGCTGTTTACAGCAGTGCTTGGAAGAAAGCTGTGTAGCGTGTGTAGCATTGACTATGACAGAGAACGTCGAGTAGAGAATCTGCATCAAATTTTGCCAAAACGTTGAGGATACTCTCACGGTGTTTTTCTCAGTTCTACTGATTGCTGGTCTCCCAGAACGTTTGTTAATATCAACATTTTTTCCGCCATCTTGGAAAAGTCTGAACCACCTGTAGACTTGTGTGCGGCTCATAACTCCTCACTATCCACATTTTGCAATTTAGCGTAGGCCTCTGAGTAGGTATCGCCCTGATAACTTTCTCTGTTATGGTCAATGCGACGATCACACGCTACATACCTTCCGTCCAATCACTACTGTAAACACTGTTAGTGAACTACAACATTAAAACTTAGTGCACGTACACATCAGTGTTTAAGGTTAATCTTTGCCAAGCAGCCTTATCCTCATTGCTTTAGCATCGTTACTATGGCAACAGTCCGGGTACTCATTGATCACACCTCGTATTATAAAAAATTACCTGAACTTATCTAGAGAGGAGAATGAACATCAGATGGTTTATATATGAAGACTTAAACGAACGTAATGAAATGCTAAAATGAACGGGGTCTTGCGTGTATGTATACTATCAACTCAGCAAATCAAGATGAAAATGAATTAACAATACCATTTATCGATTAATGAGTAGTTTAGAAAACTAAACATATTTTGGTACAAGAAATTATTCAGTTTTATAATTAATTTCACAGACAGGTGTTTTAAACGCGCATCATATAATTCCATTATATGATGTTTTTTTTGTGTGTAAAATCTCGAAACGACAGCGATCTAAACAAAAAGATGCCATATAATGCCAATAAAGAGAATGGTATCTGAGAACATTATGTTTTGAGTGCATCGATGTTCATAAGGTCCATATATATTACTTTAACAGACTGTGGGTCATACCGGCCATGACGAAGGGAAATAGCCCTGAAACTCGAGTCGCCTTTATATATTTATATTTATATATTTATATATTTGATCCTTTATATTGAACACTCAATATTTCATCTACATTCAATACTTTCTTTCATGGTGTCATCCATTTTTATTTTATTTTATTATATATCATATATTGTATATTATATTATATATTGTATATTCCATATTCTATACCCCACATTGGTTCTGCAGGAATATAAATAAAACATAAAAAAACAGACAGTGTTGGAACTCTTTTAAGCAAAATAATATATTTCTCTATACACAATCATAGAAAAAACCCCACCTTTTTTGTATTTATTTTTACTCGCATATATATATATATATATATATATATATATATATATATATATATGTATGTATATATGTGTGAATGTTGGTATATATATATATATATATATACATACATATATATATATATATATGTATATATATATATATATATATATATATATATATATATATATATATATATATATATATATATATATACATATATATATATATATATATATATATATATATACATATATATACATATATATATATATATATATATATATATATATATATATATATATATATATATACATGTAAGTCTGTTGGTGAATATATATATATATATATATATATATCATGAAACGGATAATAACACACAATGGATAATTGTTAGCTCATTACAGCTGTTTCTTGCACATTTTTAATAGGCTTTGGCAGTCATTGTTGTACATTTGTCATTCAAGTTGATAACCTGGACATTCACATTGGCGAAAAAATTTTGCGCCATTTAATTCGTTTTTCGATCATTCAAATTCTGACTTCGGTGAAAGAATTTAGCATTTATATCATTCACATAAAAATGCACGTCGAGAGCGTTCAGATTCGCTGGAATGCGAGGAAGTGACTTTTCGTGCAATCAAATTCATACATGAGAATTCAAGTTCGGAATAAGGTTATTCAGTTTAGCACTAATTGTACGTCTGTTTTTTTTTTTCACATTCGAAGAAGTGAATGTTAAAAAGGACAAATTTAAATGACATGCTTTGTCATGCAAATTTTATTTATTTATCATACTAATGTTATTTATATTAAGGAAGGAATAAATTACGTGAGACTTCTGTCCACGAAAGTCTTTTTCATTACAACATTCGTAATCGGTCGATAACAGATGCATTCTATATCCCTTTCTGTTGCATCAACTTTTAACCATGGCGACACGCTTAAGTTACATGAGTATATCAGACGAAAATACGACAAGGCTGTTTGAAAATTCTGTTCGTTGGTATAGAGACACAAAGTTCTAGCTCCCGAGATTTTCGACCGCCAGGAAATAGACGACTAAATCCTCTCAGACGATTTCTCCTTATCGAGACTGTAAATCCATAATTATCTTAGTGTATATAGCACACTTTCCCCGATGAAAGACAGAAAATACAAAATCAAAGAAATATATACTTTTCCCAACAAGACATATTATGCAAAGGAAGAATACATATCACAACATAATATGATCAAGGAAATGAGAATTTGTTGTTATTGTAAGTTTCTTTAAAAAATTGAAAAAACTGTAATGCGATTTCACGAAGTATTTAACAATAAATACATGTACCTATACAAAAATAAAAGAATACATAGATAAGACATAGGCACGATAGAGTGCTTAAAGCATAAACAATCCATGAAACCACATGAATATAATAACAATGATCATGAAATAAAACAAAATCAACTATAGTACTAATTTGATAGCTGGAAGTGTTAAATAGATTGCTCCGCAACGCATTTGAATGCTCGAAAAAAAGCTTCCTCGCATTCCAACTAATTTGAATGATCTCGACGGGCATTTCAATTTTGAATGTTGTAAATATTGAATTCTTTGATCGAAGTGTGAAATTGAATGATCCAAATACGAATTTGTGTGACTAAACACATAGTGCTATATTGTTTTTTTTTTGCGACTTTGAATGACCTGATTATCAAATTGAAAGAGAAACGTTAGAAAATGACTGCAAAAACCTATAATACAAGAATGAGAAAATAAATTCATTGTAAAAAACCGTAATCATCAGATGAAGCATAATTTCAAAAAGAAGAGAATATCCCAAGAATACAGTAGGGATGTGGTTGTAGTCTATCGATGCTTACCATGAAATGAGAGAATGATGAACAAAATTGGCTGTTGTGGGCACTGTGGGGTGAAAGTAGGTCAAAAAGAGAATATTCTGAGAGTGTGTATTATATTTATGGTCAGCGTCGCCGGTGAAATAGGAATCAGCTAGACTGGTTCTTTTTGAGGTTAGAGATGAGATGTAGGTAATTAAAATGTGTACTTTATTATACTAGACTTAGAAATGTTGGTAGCTGGGAGAGAACCGAAGATAAAGTAAAAATAAAAATAAAGAAAACTAAAACAATAAAGAAAAGCTAAGAATATAAAGAGTAAAAAGTGAAGAAATGCATAAAAGCATAAATAATTATGTATGGGGTCAGTGTTTAGGATCCGTTAGTTATGGTGGACAGATATATTACAGAATTTAGGGGTATTCTTTGGAAATACGTTGAATGTGGTGAGGTATGAAGGAAAGCAAATGATTACTTCTAACTATTGTTGAAATGTAGTGTTTTGTGCGATTATTTCATCTGGTGAAGAATGTTGATATATATACGAATATTTTATATGATATAGTGGAGACCACTTGTAATATGAGAACATATCTGCCTGGAAAATATGAGAGGCTGTTTCGTTTCTACTGCCGCACATCCTACAAAGGAGCCGTTCGCTACTCTTATCTATTTGGAACTTGGAGTAATTTGTGCTCAGAGCTTGTTCCTGGGCGCTGCATATGAATGCCTCAGTGCATTCTTTCAGATCACTTTTCTTAGTCATTTCCAAGTGTTGATCTTGTCTTTTCCTTCGATTTGTCTGAGGTATTACCTATGCAGTGGTTTCATTTTCCAGTCGCTTCTTCTTCTTCTTCTTCTTCTTCTTCTTCTTCTTCTTCTTCTTCTTCTTCTTCTTCTTCTTCTTCTTCTTCTTCTTCTTCTTCTTCTTCTTCTTCTTCTTCTTCTTCTTCTTCTTCTTCTTCTTCTTCTTCTTCTTCTTCTTCTTCTTCTTCTTCTTTTTGTTATCATTATTATTATTGTATATACCTACATATATTTATATATGTATATATATATATATATATATATATATATATATATATATATATATATATATATATATATATATATATATATATATATATATATAGAGAGAGAGAGAGAGAGAGAGAGAGAGAGAGAGAGAGATTGAGAGATAGAGTGAGAGAATAAGGGCGAGACAAAGACTCAGATACACAGGCTGTTACACACATAGCATACACACATATATTCTACCTGCCTGTATATTTACGTCTTTCATTTCGACTGTTCCTGTATTCTTGTGATAGCTTATTTGATTGTATACAATATGATTAACACACAGAAACAATATATGCGAATGAGGTATGAATATGGCACAGTTCACGTTTGTTTTCCAAATTACAATTTTCTAACGATGTATATATAACAAAACACCATCAAGTATGCACCGAGCAAGACACTGGCCTTTAATGAGATTCAGGCGGATACAGGCAACTATTGTACACATAAACCATAGATAAAAGTACATTCCTGAAATATCTTATTCGACATAAGTTTAATTTAGAAGCAAATGAATACTAACTATATGAATTTGATGAAAGGGAGGAAGGTAGACGTTTCATTTCTCGAAAGAAAGGGACACTAAAGACTGATTCTGTATTCATAGAATCAGCTTGTGTATTAATATTCAGATTAAATTATTTTCATACAAACGTTAGAAAACTATTGCTGCATAATAAGCATAATATTATAGCCTTTCGTATCGGTCAAGTAATATCAATTTTATCGTATATTTTATGGGTAATATGTCAAACGTTAGACATACAAGCTGCACACATACTCGAATTCTGCATTTCTAACTCTCTCTCTCTTTGTCTCTCTACCTCTTTCTCTCTCTCTCTCTATCTATCTCTCTCTCTGTATATATATATATATATATATATATATATATATATATATATATATATATATATATATATATATATATATATATATATACATATATACATATATATATATATTTGCATACATATGTGTTTAAATATATATATATACATATATATATATATATATATATATATATATATATATATATATATATATATATATATATATATATATATATATATTTATATATATATATGTCTATGTATATATATATACATGTATATTTAAGCAAATATATATGTATAGGTGCCTGTATAACTCCACACACACGCACGCTCACACAAACATACATTTGTATATAGTGTAATTGTGTGTGTGTTTGTACATACATACTAAGGACAATATATCGGTTGCATTATACTGCTGTCATATATAATCATCTCCTCGTTAGTAGCGTAGACAAACATAGAAACTAATAAAAACAGAAATTGTTGCAGTAAAGTAATACATACATAGAGAGAAAATAATTGAAAATTCGTCAAAATAACTGTTGTATTAAAACTTTGCCTCATAAGGTAAATTATAGCGATGGTCTATATTATTCGTTCAGATAATTGATGGTTTGACTAGCCAGGAAAAAAAAAGTGGAATCCGATTGTTCTACAGTGAAATGAAGGAAAAAATATATTCTTTCTAATCTATATATAAATCTTATCAACTGTCTGTAGAAAAAAATAAATCACACATTTTTTTGCCATATCTTTACGAAGTAAACTGGTATAGCAAGTGTTGCAAAGTGTAGTAATGTGTCTCTAATTTCCACAAATAAAGTCACCAACCGAAGCATATATACATATATATATATATATATATATATATATATATATATATATATATATATATATATACATATACAAACACACCTACACATATATACATATATATATATATATATATATATATATGTGTGTGTGTGTGTGTGTGTGTGTGTGTGTGTATATATATTTATATATATATATATATATATATATATATGTATACATATATATATGTATATATATATGTATATATATATATATATATATATATATATATATATATATATATATATATATATATATATATATATATATATATATATGTATATATATATATATAATCATCATCATCGTTTAACGTCCGTTTTGCATGCTCCAGTTTGATCTAGCAGTGTGTCTTCAGCTGGATGCCCTTCCTAGCGCCACCCAATCTATGAGTGTAGTGGGTGCTTTTTAAGTGCAACCGGCACAGGGGCCAGATGTGGCTGGCAATGGCCACGATCGGTTGGTGCTTTTTACATACATACATACATACATATATATATATATATATATATATATATATATATATATATATATATATATATATATATATATATATATATATATATATGCATACACATACATGTGTGTATTCACATACATGAATACACACATACGCATAAACATAATACATATATACCTCATACATACATACATACATACATTCGGTGACAATTTAATTAGATATCAGTCGACTGTGTCTTATCGGATGGATCATTGTAGTGATGCACTATATACCACGTGATATTTGTTCCGGTTATTTACGTTTCGAATAGTAGATTTATGTCGTCACCCATGTTACAATCACTATACAACCACTGACAGTATTTTGTGAAGTTTACTCTTCTATCGGCATTTGGTTTATACAGCCGTGTGGAGATGTGTTCGATCGTGGATTAATAGCGATAATATATTGGTATGCATGGCTCTTTCCTCTGCCTCACTAGTTAGATCAGAAATTAGAGTTCGATTCATCTCTTGAAAAGGATGGATTACTTATGCTAAAGATTAGCAATTAAATCTCTACTCTTCTAAAGCATCTGAAGCCCGAAAGAAGGAAAAGGATAAGTTTTTATTATTTTTTTTTTTACTTTATAATCCCGGATAAAAGATGTTTTTTTTTTTACTCTATAATCCCGTATAAAATACATATTTGACCTCACCAACATTTCTAAATGAATGTAAGATGCCGGAAGAAATTCCCTAAAGAATTTTCTCCGAAACGCAAAAATGTACGTTCAACTAGTCGTTCTTACGTAATATTTTCCAACATAGGCAGCATAGCATAAATTTAGGTTGTTGAGTGTTTGTCAAGAAAAACGAAGTCCTTTTCTCACTGTATGACCAATAAGTACCGTTGAGATGGACGGAAATGTGACTGTGGTGTATTTTGAAATCATAATTTGAGGAAGAAGAGAAATAAATTTCAGATTGAGCTCTTACGACTCGGCCTATTCAATGTAAGATAATATTAATTGGATCGAAAAATACTCTAAATATTATTGGTTTTATTCCCAGAATGATATATAAAAATCTAATTATCTTTCTCTCCCTCGCTCTATCTATCTATCTATCCATCTATCTATCTATCTATCTATCTATCTATCTATCCATCTATCTATCTATCTATCTATCTATCTATTTGTCTGTCTGTCTGTCTGTCTGTCTGTATCTATATCTATTCATATATATGTGTGTATGTGTGTGTGTGTGTGTCTGTGTGTGTATGCTATATACATACACAGACACGTACGTACACATACTTGTGTCAGTGTTCATGTATTTTTTCATATGTATGATATACATATATATTGTTATATATTCACTCACTCATATATATGTATGTACATAAATATAAAACCGCATACGGGCGCCCATATATTGCCTAGAAAGAAAAATCCTGTTGTAATATCATCTGTGTTTGAAAACTACATTAAACTCCCTTCAGTGAACTGATGTATTCATTGCTTTATTAATTTAATAATGGATAAATATCCTTCGGCATTATATTTGTGTCTGTTTTAATCTATAATATATATTACAACACAACACGGCACCATGAAGATGCACAGCATTCTTGAAATAAGTTGCATCGATTATTTTCCATGAAAATATAAGAAAAAATGTGAGGAAATAAAATCATAATAACGCGATAATCTTCTTTTTATTGTTATAGATATGCTTGTATAACGAAACTTTACCTAATTTAAAGAATTTATTTTCTTATTTTTTAGCGCATCTCCCCAGTTGTGGTTATAAGAACATTTGACACCAATAAAATGATAACTTTTGGTGTGCCCTTTATCCTTGTGTATGTTATTTTGTCACAATCCAAGCTTGAAATACCAGACATCTATAA
Source organism: Octopus bimaculoides (assembly GCF_046866305.1). Taxonomy (NCBI): domain Eukaryota; kingdom Metazoa; phylum Mollusca; class Cephalopoda; order Octopoda; family Octopodidae; genus Octopus; species Octopus bimaculoides. The sequence goes on along the minus strand of NC_142928.1, from coordinate 70,179,449 downwards.
AGCCATTCTCGTCATAACCATACGTTAATATGTATTCCCGGAATTGCATTATCTGATATAACCTTCCCTATTGTGATATGTGCTTAAACGGAGATCTGGCAGCATTTTATACTAGTTACGAAGATCTTGTTGCAGCTATAATGTGATTAAATACTTACAAACCCAATGAACGGTTTCTTTTATATGGATTTTATATAACATTGCAACAGGAAACGTATTGTTATCACATAAAGTAAAGGCGCAGTAATTTATTGATTTGACCGGCTACAATTGATATATTTCTCTTATTGTTTAGTGCCAGCTCAACTGCAACCTAACCTATCAGCGATATTCTAGCTTAAACCATTTAGTCATTGAGCACAACCACTCTGTCTAATAGAACGCCATTTTCCCTCTTTTAGAGTTAGGATGTTGTCTGTTTTAACCTACATCGATAAAGTGTCCATCAAGCTTCCTCTTTAGATCTTGATGCTAACTCTTTCTTTCCTAAAGCTCGAGCTCTGCTTATAAGCAAATGACACATATTGAAAATATAATTCAACTATAACATTTCTTTGTATTTCGGTTCTACGCTGAAAAGCAAGTACTCCTTTTTCCCTTTTTATATGACGATGGCAAGGTCAAGTTATTAGTTATTCGCCTCTACTTTGTTGCGAATATAGGAATGTAGAAAGTAAACTTAAAACAAATCGACTGTGGTTAACAATTTCATCTTCACTGACAGTTCTTATATGAATAGTATATACAACTATTTTGCACATGGATTAACTAGCTGCTCATTGTTCTCAAATGAATAATATTCCCTATAACCTAGTTCACCTGCAAAACAATGATACGATTCGTAGACACAACACATTATAAAAAGGTAATATAATACGGCATTCCATATTGCATGTTGATGATGATGATGATGATGATGATGGTCAGTGATGAAGAGAATGATTTAGACATATATCTATCCTGTTTTCGGTCAACTACACAAAATAGGAATTGAATTAGCGCGTCGACCAGCTGAGAACATGCAAGTAGAATCACGTACAGCTGTCACGAGGCTGATTCTCAATTTCAGGTGCTAGTCATCGAAGAATTTCTAAACAATGATTGTCCACACGGATTCGATTATGAACTTTCTGTTAATCAGAGGCTTTGCTAAGTTTACGTGGCTAAAACATCGTACATTGGGACTGAACACGGGAAATCCGTGTAGGGAAGAGTTGTTCCTAATAATTCTATCATGCTCATGTTCAATAGATGTTAACAAATATTGATAACTAAAAAAATTATTGTTTAAAAATATATATATATATGAGGTCATCCCATAAGTTCTGTCCGATTTTACTTTTTTTTTAAATTGAATGATATTTAATAGTATTTTAGAATGCCTAAAGGAATTAAAAATTAGTTTTATACATTTCTGTACGTTTAAAGTAATTAAATATTATTTTACAGAATAATAGAATTAACATTTCTTTGATTAAAACCCTTTCTAACATGGAAGTAGCCAAAGAGCATTAAAGGCACATAATGCTTTATGAGTACAAAAAAGGAAACTCTGCAGCCGAAGCGACTCGAAACATCCAGTCAATTTATGGGAAAGAATGCTTTAATGAAAGAATTTGCAGAAGACGGGTTGCAAAATTCAGAAGTGGAGATTTCATCCTTGAAGATGAAAATCGATCAGGAAGTCCAGTTGAGTTTGATGATAATCCCCTTGAGGCATTACTTGAAGAAAATCTTGCATTATCAGTCGAAGAAATGGCAATAAAAGATACTTCAAATCATACTACTGTTCATCGTCTTCTTCAACAAGCTGGAAAGTTTCCTAAACTTGAAAAATTGGTGCCCCATGAATTGTCCGAAAGCAACTGCAAATCCCGAGTTTACATCTGCTCTTCTCTCCATTCTCGCGAACTCATTTCACCCTTTTTGGATAGACTTGTGACTAATGATGAGAAATGGATCTTCTAACGAAATGTTAAACCTCTTGAACAGTGGCTTGGTAAAAGGGAAATAGCTCAACCACAATCGAAAAGGGAACTTCATGGAAAAAAAGGTTCTCCTCTCTATCTGGTGGGATTGCAAAGGAGTAATTCACTTTGAATTGTTACCATCTAATGCAACAGTCAATGCTCAAGTCTAATGTCAGCAATTAAAGCATTTGAACCAAGCTTTGAAAAA
>NC_142928.1:70089771-70172271 GCF_046866305.1 Octopus bimaculoides | reverse complement strand
GGCACGTTTCTACCATGACCCCATTGATACAATCGCCATGACCCGTAAACTTCAAATAAATTACAATTAAATTGTCCTCAAATTGGCCCAAACTATGAGTCTCTTCGTTGTGACATTCTAAACTCTTTGCCGATATATTGTCTTCTATACAGCTGCAACCAAGATGTGTTGCACGTCAGAAATCTATGTCCATATCTACTTTAGGTAGGTCCTCAATTTCAAGTAGCATCTCTGGCTGCAGATCAGTGCAAAGAAATCTCCAAAGTATAAGATCTGTAATTGGCTGTTATTTAAGGTAGAATAGATTTTACTGGCTGCCTATTGTCGTGCTAAACATGAGAGGGATTATTTAATTTCTAAGTAATTGTACAGTTTATTTTATATTAAGAAACAGCTTCGAAAATGCTTATACAGTCACGTGTTGAACGAAGTTTAGATGCTCCCTTGCACCTAATTAAAGAGCTTTTCGATTTTGAATTGCTCAGTGGCTATTGGTTTTCCTCAATAGATATTCATGTACAGTCACATCTACACAACATGTTGGTTAAGAATTATCAGAAGTTTCCTCCTTTTATATGCTCTGTTCATGACAATAATAAAATGGTCATTCCATCTTTCTTGAATGTTTATATCAGATGTTATTTGTTCCTCATCAATACTAACCAGAGGCAGTCTTTTTGATGTCTTTATTTTGCAAGTAATCTCATTTGTTATTTCATAAGCTTTTCAGATTCTTCTGCTATCTTCTGCATAGAGGGATTTATATTCTTCATCAGCTTTCACTTCCAAGAATCTTTTTTATCTCTTCCTGAAAACCTTTTCACCTCTCTTTTAAGTCTCAAATATTTCGTTATTTCAACTGTAAGAACCATCTTATTCCCCTTCCCCCTGAGCTTTCAAGTTAAGGTATTTGTTCCTTTTTGTACCTCAGTAACTTATCATGCTTCATCCGTAATCCGTTTCTTTCTTTTTATCTTTATTTTGGCCAACACTTTCCAGTTATGTTCTGGAATGCATCCATTTCATTTTACCGTGAGCTACTTATGTCTAGGACTTGTTTTATAGCTTAGAACATCACAAACCATGTCGACTTTGAATTACAAATCCATATTTAATTCTATCACCATTTAACGTTCCTGTATCAAACACTGCTTTGTTACTATAGCCTTCAGCTTTTATTATATTGACCCTCTTACAAGCTGTGGATCACTACCAATATATACTACTCACTATTCTCTTACAGCCATCAGCGATTTTCTCATTAATAATTTATCGTAGAATATTCTTTGTGATGCGATTATTTATTTTCATGTGGAGTAAGTCTGAGTATGTGACTGCCTATCCTTCCATTTAAAGATAGCACCTCCTGTGATGAGATTCTTGACGGCTCAAAGGCTGATTACTGCTACAAGCTAAACATAGCAGCTTTGATAAAGCTATGAAACATACACCATTGTAACCCCGTTATCTCTTATGTTTTTGTGTCTGTTTAGCCGACCAGCCGAGGCCTTTAACACATGCGCAATATCATGTAAAGGGAAAGACATGGAAAATAGTAAGTTTGAAACAAAATTACCAGATTTATCTCAACACATTCAGTAGTTGTTAAATACAGAAGTGCGATATCTGTATATTTAATTTCTGCTGCCTGAATGAACGTTTTGATAAACACTGGACACTGCCTGTGCAGCAAGTGACGGCTGTGTGTGAAAATATAGACCATTGACCAGCAAAATACATTTATGTGTTCGAATGCCTATATTATAAGAGTTGCTTTACCTCCGGTTTTACTGTACACAGTCGATTTGAGAGTAGTGAGCGAGTTATATAAGAAGCATACAGTACAATGTGATCTAACCTGAACGCGTATTTGGAAAGCGAAATTCATAAACACGCCTATGTGTGTCAATGAGTTTTATAACTACATATATACATGCATACATACATACATACATACATACATACATACATATATATATACATACACAGACAGACATATGCACACACATACACACATAGATGTATGTACATATCTATCTACATATATAGATATGCACGCATTATTATACATATAAATACATATATATGTACATATATAGGTATATATATATATATATATATATATATATATATATATATATATATATATATATATATATATATATATATATATACATATATATATATATATATATATATATGTATGTATATATATACAAACACACATATGTGTGTATATATATATATATATATATATATATATATATATATATATATATATATATATATATATATATATATATATATATATATATATATATGTATATATATATTTGTACATATATATGTATATATATATAGGTATATTTTAAAAGATAACGTCGACCACTAACGTGGACAATTAATGCGCTAGAAATAGATCACATCTTGTGTCTATTAAGACCTAAAAAGTTCTCAACATGAAATATAGCAGTATACCAAAAAACTTGAGCGAGCAAGACTTTAAAATCACCTAAAAAAATCATTATTAAACAGGAACCAGGTTTCGGATTTAACAAATTCTTACCATTTTTCTATTCCTCATCAGCCTGATTTGTAATTTAACAGCAATTATCAGAATCTTATATATAGTTGCCCACCGCCATGGGTGCGCGTGCATATGGTTCTGCTAATAACAACTTAATTGTAAAATTCAAAAGTCTTCGTTTTGGCGCGCTAATTCCAGGAATATATCCGCAGAAAATATTTCCTGCGTCGAATATATTCAGTATGAGAACATGAGTAATGGGTAAATATTATTATAAGATCTGGTAATTAGTCATATATTAATATATTAATTAATATCGATTAATTATCAGGGGGCCAGCACATTTAAAGAATCAAAGAGATTCAGAAATATTATCTGCAATCTCAGGGGATTAAGATACATTTTAAAAAATAACGTCGACCACTAACGTGGACAATTAATGCGCTAGAAATAGATCACATCTTGTGTCTATTAAGACCTAAAATGTTCTCAACATGAAATATAGCAGTATACCAAAAACGTGAGCGAGCAAGACATTTAAAATCACCTAAAAAAATCATTATTAAACAGGAACCAGGTTTCGGATTTAACAAATTCTTACCATTTGTCTATTCCTCATCAGCCTGATTTGTAATGTAGCAGCAATTATCAGAATATTATACATAGTTGCCCACCGCCATGTGTGCGCGTGCATATTCCTCATCAGCCTGACTGAATATATTCGACACAGTAAATATTTTCTGCGGATATATTCCTGGAATTAGCGCGCCAAAACGAAGACTTTTGAATTTTACCATTAAGCTGTAATTAGCAGAACCATATGCACGCGCACACATGGCGGTGGGCAACTATGTATAATATTCTGATAATTGCTGCTACATTACAAATCAGGCTGATCAAGAATAGACAAATGGTAAGAATTTGTTAAATCCGAAACCTGGTTCCTGTTTAATAATGATTTTTTAAAGTGATTTTAAATGTCTTGCTCGCTCACGTTTTTGGTATGCTGCTATATTTCATGTTGAGAACTTTTTAGGTCTTAATAGACACAAAATGTGATCCATTTCTAGCGCATTAATTGTCCACGTTAGTGGTCGACGTTATTTTTTAAAATGTACCTTAATCCCCTGAGATTGCAGATAATATTTCTGAATCTCTTTGATACTTTAAATTTGCTGGCCCCCTGATAATTAATCGATATTAATTAATATATTAATATATGACTAATTACCAGATCTTATAAAATATATTTAGGTATAGATAGATATATAATTATATATATATATATATATATATATATATATATATATATATATATATACATATATATATATATATATATATGTAATGAAAACCTTATAGAAGTCAATTCATTTTTAGAAAGAACCGCGTATGGCTCAATTTAATTGAGGGATTAAAGTGTTAATTTAAAAGAAACAAGTCCCAAGGTCAATTGTCCTCGTCATCAAAGCCGAAACATACCTAAACACAAAGGGCATATATAAGACATTATAAGTATGCGTAGACATAACCTATCAGAGCATACATATACTATAATCATTGTCTGATGGACGTACCCTCTGTCTGTCTGTACCCTCTGTCTGTACTCTCCTGACGGTCAAACGGCTTGACTAATGGTCACGATGCTTTGGGGGATTAGAAAGAGGTAATCTGGTAGGTGTTTAACGAAAGAACATGTGAACAATTCTGATCATTTAGGGAACATTGAAGGTAATTTTTCAGTTTACGGGCGTAAACAAAGTCAATAAAGATTAACAGGACATAACTCGTAATAAAAGACACAAAGGTAAGTAAATCAAATTACTTCTCCACTGAATTAGGCCAAAAGCTTATTAATGAATGATTGTGATGGTTTTCGCACATTTTTAATCGGTGCATGACTACTATAAACTTTGTCAATAACGATTGTATGCATAAAGTTGTGGAAGGTTTTATTAAATTTTCTTTCGTTCCGCGCCATTATGACCTGCAAACAGAAATCAGGAAGTGGTAGGACTACAGGAAATCTGAGGCTATAAAAAGTAAGATACAATCTAACAATTAATGCAGACAAGCCCAACATAATAGGGCTACGGAAGCTCATAAAACTCACCGTGATACAGAAGTGAGAACGTAGGAACGCTAGCACACCAAATAACACGGAAAAATGATCAAGTGACAGCTTCGGAACAGAGAAGGGACACTTTAGCCCGCCATGTAACATGCAAAAATCTTCATGTGAGAGCTTCCGAACAAATAAGGAACACTCTAGCTCGCCGAAAATCAAGACAAGTGCAAGTACATGTGGAAAATAATGCTTTCGTAAGCATTTCCCTCGCTGAATATGGCAAAGAACGGATCATTGACAAAGTAGTGAGTGCTGAAATACCCGACAAACGCCGAAACCCAAAACTATTCAAATCAGTAATGGCACATTATATTCATGGTCCATGCGGTGCTATCAACCCCCGAAGTCCATGTATGGTAAACCATACACGGATGTACTAAGGAGTTTTCCGAAACCTTTCGAGTCAGCTCCCTATATACCGAGAGATAGCTACCCGACGTATCGCAGAAGGTCAGCATACGGTGGAACTAATAATATTTATGTTAATGGTCAGACAAACTTTGTGGTGGGATTTTTTCTTCAATTTACACTGATGAATGTTTTAGTCACATACACTGTTTTAGTCACATATTTTCTTCACAAGTTGACAATACCTGGACAGTGCTTTACAATACATATCTGACAATAAAATACAACATCCACATCAACGTCGAGGTCGTACACTTCGTCCAAACAGTGAAGTACGTATACAAATACATTACAAAAGAGCAAGATAGAATCACATTCTCAATATCGGAAACAGGATAGCCAATTCCCGTTACTAAACGAAATAGAAAACTTCGTAAACGCTCGATACATCTCTGCAAGTGAAGCATTCTGCCAGTTGTATGGATTTTTCATACACCAAAAGCATCCTACAGTTTAAAAAAAACTCCCCTATCATCTCAGGATACAACTGCGCAACTCTTCAGAATAATTGTCAATGAAGTCAGCCATGATGACAAGCTCATATACGAATGCTTGGATCGTTCCCACCGCAATATCAGAGCGAACGAATCCCTGTTTGGAGGACTATGTGTTTTTTTGTTTTTTTTTTTGAGGCGACTGAAAGGAGTTACTAGCTGTCTTCAAACGTGGTAGTTGAGCCCGAATTGTGCAAGCCACCTCGAAAACATCGTACATCTGAAGGTCTGTGACGGAGATGAGTCTAAAGAAAAACATGAGGGTACAATCTTCTTCAGATGCAACTTTCGCAACCTATCTATGTGACATCTGTTCCGGACAACGTTCGTTCTCAGACACACCGAGGAACGTGATTCAAATTAAGCAAGATTTTGTACTCGAAACGTCATCTATTTCTGAAATATGCAAATTCGTCTTTAATTATTTTAGTGAAAACAAGAAAATCGCAACATAGCTGTGTTCGCGAGCTGTAATCGCCTCAACCAATGAAGTGGTAAACAGTGTGAATGAGCACATGATTAGCAACGTCCCTGGGGAAAGTGGAGAGTACTGTAGTTCGGATACAATTGATGACGAAAACTACCACCAGTACCCACAGGATTTCGTGAACAACTTAAATCCTTAGGGATTGCCACTCCATAAAATCAAATTGAAAAAAAAAAGTGTCCAATAATGCTCCTTAGGAATTTTGATACAGCCAATTGACACTACAATGGAACAAGATACACGGCAGCAGAACTAAATACCAGTGATATCGAAACAGTGATTACAACTGCCCCCCCCCCCCCCCACTCACACACAATGATAAACGCCTGTTTATTCCGCGGATACTCCTTATACCAACCGGTAACCAGTTTCCGTTCCAATTAAGACGTAGGCAATTTCCTATAAAGCTAACATTCTCATTCACAGCAAATAAGGCATAGGGTCAGATTTTAGATCGTGTAGGTGTATTTTTACCTACTCCAATCTTTACTCGCGGCCATCTATACGTCGCTATCAGTAGAGCAACGGACACTAGTAACTTGAAAACTAGTGTCGACCACACAAAATATCGTCTACAAAGAAGTTTTATAATCATATTGATATTAAAATCCATTTACACATTTTTCAATACCATACTGTTGTCATGATTTCTTTCCCTCACTTTATGCCTCCATCGAAGATGGGTAGATTTACTAGTACATATAATATTGTAATTCCGTGCCCAAATCAAAGTCGCATAATTGCATAAATACATACAGATAACTTAAGAAGTCCAAGCTGATGAGATAATATCTCATAATCCAAAAGGGAAGTCCTCAAATGAATCCAATAAATAGAAAGGGCCTTAAGGCCGTTTCTGGGAATGTACAAAGAAGTGTTAAGTAAGACATTTTGAACTTCCGTAATCCACATTTCCTTCATCAGAGAATATGTACGAAATAGGAATTTTTAAACGAAATCATAAGATTATTCATGGGATTGTAAAAATATGTTTAAGAATATACTATGAACATTCGCCGAACGACATGGAATCCCGGAATTAATGAATTTTTTTTTATGCTTGTATATATTTACTGTATATTCTTAAGCATATTATTACGGTCCCACGAATAATTTTATGATTTTGATTAAAAGTTCCAAATCCGTACATATCCTCTGATGAAGGAAATGTAGATTACTGAAATTCAAAATGTCTTACCTACACACTTCTTCGGAAATTTATTGGATTCATTTGAGGACTTCGTTCTTTGATTACTGTGAACTGTTATCTAATCAGCTGGAATTTCTTAATTTATCTGTGTGTATCTATAACATTACTTATTCGACTTTGATACGGTCACAGAATTACGCTATTGTGTGTGTTTATATGCTTTTGTATGTTATGTGTTTGCATCCTTATAATAACTTATATGTGCCCTCTGTGTTTAGCTATGTGTCAGCTCTCAGGAGGAGTTTTATTGACCTTGGAAATTGTCTCTTTCAAACTAATACTTTAATATATGTATGAACATATACATGTGTACATTTGTACGTGTGTTCATACATGCATACTTCCATACATACATAAGCACACACCCACACCCCAACACTTATCTAGGCAAGTATCGACAAAAGTATCCCTTTCCTCTATTTTTGGTAAAACAAAAAAATATGCAAATGAATAATTTATGCGACGTCATACATACCTATAAATTGTCCATCACATCCATATCTTGTTTTCCAGTATATCCCCGAGTGTTTGCTCTGTATTAATAATGGTGATTGTCCTTAAGAGGAAATTTAGTTGAGGTTTCAATCTGGAAATTAAATTTTTCATCAATTTTTCATTGCTTGTTTAAAACAGCTAACAAATATATCCGTGTTGTATTGCTTAAGAATTCGATGATAGAAAAGCCCCAATATTTCTGCTACCTGCTTAGTGTCACTTTATGATTTTTGGTATTCTATTTCTACTGTTTAAATTCCGCCCTTACCGGAGTCTATAAAAATCGAGTATCAATTTTATTAAACAGTTAAAAACTTTTCTCCGAAATCCTGTGGTTCCTGACTTGATCTCTCACCACTTTCATTGTATGAGAAAAATCTTTGTTTCACGCAAATTTGTATAATACATATACAATATTGTTGAATATTTATGCGTCGTTAATGAGCTTCATGATTTACCACTAAATATTATGTGCAGATGTTTTTCTTAGAATTATTCATTTCTATATGTTGTCTGATTTGATCTTGAGTGTAAGGTTATATGTATTTACACTCTATAAAATTTGAACATGATCTAGCAAATCATTTGAAAAGGAAACAAGCGTTGATATTTTCGTACTTAATCTCTTCAGTTACGTGAACTATATGTTTATTATGATTCTTCGCTTATCTGCTTTGATGGATCTGATGAATTATTAAAGTAGTAAGAGTTCTATCAGTAAGCGCTCACTATTATTTTAGACCGCTTTATACAAAGTCTTTTCTATGAACTACTTAAAATGGTACTATCGATTTCAGCAAGAAATTCCCACCATTTATAGTCGGACCTACTACTGCACAGGCCTCCTTGTTTAATTAGAATTAAAATAATTACTTGTTATAAACATTGTTCTCCATCATGAATTTATCGCAAAATATTGCATTTTACACAAAAACTGTAAATTTAAAATGTTCCCAACACACACAGTTTCAATATTTTGACATCCCAGAATTGGTTGTTCCGTCAGGTATTGAATAGATCACACACAATGACAATAAGAAAATGCAGAGCAATTTTAGTTAGTCTTTAATAAAAAGATAACTGATAAACTACTATAAACCTTGTAATAGTCAAGAGAGATCATGTAAATTGTCCTTAACGCTTACAAAATGTTTGTAAATCGTTTAATGCCACTAATTTTTATATCAGTTAAATGAGCTGAATTCTCTGACATTGTCAAACACAATAAAATCAAGGACCTCTAGAGCATTAGTAGATAAGAACACAGTGTATCTATCTTCAGACAATAGGATATCAATACAGATTAATGTATGTGTTAATAAGTGCATTCACTTCATACATTAACTCGATTATCCAACTGTGCAATACCGCCGTGCTAGAGTAACCAAAATTTATTTTTAGCATCAGAATTATATGTTCCCGACCTAATACGAAAATCAAAAAGTAATTTTCTCTCAACCAAAGACTTACTTGTGAGAATTAAAGAAAATGTAATGTTGTAGGAGTAAAGCTTACTTGTGTCGCTGTTAATTACGAATTAGGGTAAGGCATTCATTTTGCAATAACAATCCATAGTTTCGGAGGATGATGCAGTCCCAAAATACTATGGAGTGGTAGCCCAAGGTTTTCGAAGGATTGGAACTTAATATTGCTTCTTCTTACGTTGACAATCTTGTCTTGTTTTTCTCATGGATATCTATATATGAATTCCCATTATTTGACTTAATAATGTACAATATATTATGTTCCTAATAGAAAATAAAGGCACATCTGTTCGCGCATATGTGTATGTGTGTATGTGTGTGTGTACATTCATACACACACACACACACACACAACTATATATACATACACACATATATGCGTATGTATGTTTGTGTGTATGTATGTATGTGTGTGTATGTATCTATGGGTGTGTGTGTATGCCACTGTGTATCTGTGATACATGGATTGAAAAGAGCTGATGATAGTTAGTTCTTTCCACTATTCAAATATTCCATCAAGTCATGCAGTATCCATTAAATGAATAATAAATAAACATGACGCTACCATTTGCCCTGTTATTACCAGACAATGAGAAGAATGTTTACGTTATTGTCAGTGGAACTTTTAATTATAGGAGATATTTAAACCAGGGAAGCTTTTTTCATGTGCGGTACCGCATATGAAATATTTTATTTCAAAAATGCTTCCAAAGAATAGAGATAAATCGGGAATTGTTAGTGGAATACAACAGAAAACGCTAGCATAGACTTCACTTGCTTTATTCCCTTTTGATGATAAAAGGCTGACAAACTGGAAAGATATTAACGACTTCATTCTGGATACTGAAAACAATTCATCATTGTTATTATAACTGTATACACCATGTCAGTTTAAATACTCATATTTAACATAACAGTAATGAATGAAGGTTTCGTTAAGTAGTCAATCACCCTACTATAAATAGCAGCTAAATAGTCACTCAAATCACACAGTAACACACTAACATATGAAGAGATACCAATTATTCTATCGATCAATAAGGTCTTAACGTTTCACCAGCCTTATTTAAAAGTTTACCCTGTCTATTTTATTTTCCATAATTTTCGGGTTCAAAGCTCTGTAATTCTAATTTTTATGAAAGCTAATTAATATATTAATTCATTTTATGTTGGTTCTCTTATTTTTTTGTTTATAATTAATCTAATTTTGACTACTGCAACAAAATATATAATTTTAGCAATTGTATTTAACATCCGTTATTTTCGGAAACATTTCGTTGCTTCAAACATGATGTATCACGAATATTTGCTATTTTCTCCTAATATGTTCCTTCTTTGTTAGTTTCTCAACCGAAATATATTGTCAAAATGATGCATAATTATGCTGTTTTCCTGATTTCAAATATTGTGGTTACATTTTAATTTCGAATATTGAATTGTCAATACTACATAAGTAACCACGTGGCTTTCTTTTCTCTGTGTTGCTTTTATACCATGGCAGAAATAACGGCAGGAACCTCCTATTTGAATAGATCTTTCTTCTATATTAATATTGGAAAACTCATCTGTCATTTCACTAAATATTATTCCAAATGTTTTTCAGATACTGTCTTTCAGATAAGAATAGAGTAATAAATTTTATGATATGGGGTTGAATATCCAACGAACATCCAGATGGACACTGCGGGAACGCCTTGAAATAAGCGCATGGTTAAGCAAATGCAAAGCGAATATGAAGAAATATCACCCGTAGAATAATAAACAATAGCAATGTATATGAAAGCTTACATATAGTTAAAGTATCATGTACCTGGCATAATCTACATTACAACCAGATCACGGCAAATGAGTAAACATTAGAAATAATTTAAGTTAAATTTGAAAAAGCATAAAATATTACACAGACAAATTTTACATTTAATTTACGTCGTAATTAAATGTCGAACGTATATATCTAATAAAGTTAGTACTCAGAGACCACTTTATGTTCGTCAGATCGGTAATTTAATGGTTGATTTCCTATAATTAGAGATGAAACAGAAAACTTTTGTAGGCATTACTCTTTGAGGTTAAATCAGTTTTGAATGAAATACTATCTCACAATTTGGCAATTATCAGCCTATTAGAATCCGAAGTCATTTTCTTTACATATTGTGTTTTATTTATTTATATTCATAAAATATTAATCATTTTCCGCTGTTATAATTGGTGTCTCGTTTGGTCACATCTCAGTTGAAGATTGGATTGTATTTACATTAGTTTGGCGCTATTTTCCCCCTTTTGTCTCATGTTCACAATCATATGAGTGGGATAATTGCTTTGTCTTACAAAAGAATTGTATCTGACAGCTGATGTCAATGTAAATGATAAATAGTGCCATCGAATATATTTATTAATGTTTGATAACATAAAAACCATAACACATTCATTAACTTTATTTGATAATTACCTCTCAAACTTGACTTCTCACTAACTGGAATCTCGTGACTGCGACAATATATTTTAATTACTATACTACTATAAATAATTCCTCTGGAAGATGTATATTCTCATAGAGAAAATGCATAAAACTACATAGTATTTATATTAATAAAAAAAACAATATTGTTTAAATTTTAATACAATATTCTCTTGTAAAGTGAGCAGGCATCACTCGAAGCACATAAATATACACTCAAGTATCAGTGCTATCATTTATTCATATCAGTATATAGATATAAGCTATTTTCTTCTAATTTATGATTAATTTGATTGATACATATAATAGCCATAGTCGTTTTTGTTTATTGGGGATTAGTAGTTTTGGTGAAGGTAACTTCACGTTTCATCACTTTCGGTTCTATAAAATGAGTACCAGTTGAGTACTGGAGTAGGTGTAATGCACTATTCCCCTCCCCCAAATAACAGGCCTTGTGCTTATAGTAGAAAGGATTATAACTATTATAATTATTATTATTATTATTATTATTATTATTATTATTATTATTATTATGATTATCATTATATGAAATCGCACAGCTTATTTATTTTGCTACGTATAATGGAAGGTGTCAGCTGTCCACACCCAGCAGACTAAGGAAACACTTTGTAGGTGTTCTACATTCACACCTGCACCGATCTTTTTCCACCATTTTGTTAGATGAGTGTTGATTTTTCCAAGTGAAGCAATTATTACTGGTATCACGTCAACTCACTTTATTGGCCTCACACTTCTTATTTCCCACTTTAAATCGACATAGTTGTTTATTTTTTCTTCCTCTTTCACATTATTATTCTTTCAAAAATAAAATATGGTCCGTTGTCTTCTGCTTAACCGTGGTCATCCCTTGACCCTAGGGTCAAAGCAAATCCTCATTATTATTATTATTATTATTATTATTATTATTATGATTATTATTATTATTATTATTATTATTATTATTGTTATTGATAATATTATTCAGTAGTTTTTTTTTATAGAGTGCTTTCACTTCACTACCGAGCGCAGCTCTGTGTGCCTTGGTATGTGCTGTGGTTTGCTGTTATGCTCTTATGGTTACTGTATTGAAAGTGTTTTGCGTAGGATGTGTGCAGTGCCCAATAGTGCAATTTTCTGTATGTTATTTATATTTGTAAGTCCTGGTGTTTTGTTATGTATTTGTCTGAATATCTTATTTTAAAATATACCTAAGGCACCTACTATGATAGAAATTGTTTCTGTTATTAGAATCCACATTCGAGTTACCTCTATTTCTAGGTCTTTGTATTTTGAAAGTCTCTCCATTTCTTTTAGCGAAACGTTGTCATCTGCTGGTATTGATACATCAATTAGAGAGCCTTTTTTTTGTTCATGACCTCTGACAACTATATCTGGCGTGTTGGCCTTAATTTCTCTATCTGTGTGTATTGGCATATCTCAGAGTATGGTTGCTTTCTCGTTTTCTGTGACCTGTTCTGGCGTGTGCCATCTTTTTTCTGTTGTTATTCCATAGTGTTGGCATAGCTTCCAGTATATGTAGGTCCCAGCTCTGTCGTGTCTGTGAATATATTCCTTTTTAACCGGACTGGACAGTCAGAGATAATATGATTTATTGTTTCTTGTCCATCTCCACATATTCTGCAGTTACTTGTTATGTTTCTTTTCATTATATGTTTTTGATAATTTATGGTGGGTAATTTCTGGTGGTCTTGTGCTGCAATCAAAAATCCGTCAGTCTCTGCTTTGAGTCCTGAGCTTCTCAACCATTACTGGAATTTTTCTCTCTGTCTATTTCTTTTGCATTTAATTTATCCTAGTATTTGCCATGAAGGGGTTTTTCTTGCCATCGTTTTATCATGGTCCATTGCTGTTCTAATTTAGTTTGGATTTCATTTGTTTTATAGCTTTTGTTGTTCCTTCTTCTTCTTCTTCTTCTTCTTCTTCTTCTTCTTCTTCTTCTTCTTCTTCTTCTTCTTCTTCTTCTCTCTTCTTCTTCTTCTTCTTCTTCTTCTTCTTCTTCTTCTTCTTCTTCTTCTTCTTCTTCTTCTTCTTCTTCTTCTTATTATTATTATTATTATTATTATTATTATTATTATTATTATTATTGTTGTTGTTGTTGTTATTATTATTATTATTATTATTATTATTATTCAGTAGTTTTATTTTTATAACGTGCTTTCACTTCACTACCGAGCGCAGCTCTGTGCGCCTTGGGTATGTGCTGCGGTTTGCTGTGGTGCTCTTATGTTTACTGTATTGAAAGTGTTTTGCGTAGAATGTGTGCATTACCCAGTAGTGCAATGTTCTGTATGTTATATATATTTGTAAGTCCTGGTGTTTTTGTTATGTATTTGTCTGAATATTTTTTTTATTATACCTAAGGCACCTACTATGATAGGAATTGTTTCTGTTTTTAGATTCCACATTCGAGTTATCTCTATTTCCAGGTCTTTGTATTTTGAAAGTTTTTCCATTTCTTTTAGAGAAACGTTGTCATCTGCTGGTATTGATACATCAATTAGAAAGCATTTTTTTTCTTCATGATCTTTGACAACTATATCTGGTCTATTTGCCTTAATTTCTCTATCTGTGTGTATTGGCATATCCCAGAGTATGGTTGCTTTCTCGTTTTCTGTGACCTTTTCTGGCGTGTGTTTATATTATTATTATTATTATTATTATTATTATTATTATTATTATTATTATTATTATTATTATTATTATTATTATTATTATTAATATTTGCTAGGTAGTATGATTTCTTGTTTGTATTTGTCAGCTTCCTTAAATACTGAAACAGTTTTCTCTGTTGCTCGTGTTTTGTGGCTATTTGTATTAGTTCTCCTTGCTTCTGAAGTAGGTATTTTTGCAGTCCTATGGTGGTTATTTCATAATAGTCTTCCAGCTGTATAAGGCATCTACCACCTTCTGTACGTGGTATATATATAGCCTTTCTATGTCAGATTTCGTGTGGTGTATCCTATATCCTGTCATTATTTTTTTGTTTTCCTGCCTATTTTGTTTAGTTCATTTAAGAAGGATATTGTAGCTGTAACTTATAACTGGGACGGTTAAAGTGTTAATACCTATTATCTTGTTTTTAGCAATGAGCTCTGTTTTTAGTATTGATCTAACTCGTCTATAGTATTCTTTCTTTATTTTCTCTTTCATTTGTGTGTGTTGTATCCTATCTAGTTCATTGATTCTTAAATAGTTGTATATCTGGCTTTGTTCTAATTCCCTTATTTCATTGGCGTTATCAAGTGTAATGTTGCTACTGTTAACTAGTTTTCCTCTTTTCAGGGATGCGTTGACACATTTTTCTAATCCAAATTCCATCTCTAATTCTTTGGTAAATCCCTGTACTGTTTGTAGTAATATTTCCAGCTGTTTATCATTTGTAGCGTATAGTTTAAGGTCATCCATATATAAAAGGTGGCTGACTGTTTTGCCGTAACATTTGAATCTGCATCCAGTTCTATTCAGCAAGTTAGTTAAAGGTGTCTGTGCCAAGCAGAACAGGAGTGGAGAGAGCGTGTCTCCCTGGAATATTCCTCTTCTAATGGGGATGGCTTTCGTTTTCACGAGTCCCTCTTTTGTTTGGAGCTGTAGCACTGTCTTCCATTTATTCATAGAATGTCTTATGTATTTCATAATTATTGGTGCTACCTTGTTTATGGCTAGTGTTTCGAGGATCCACGCGTGGGGAACACTATTAAAAACCTTTCGGTAGTCGATCCAGGCCATACTGAAGCCTTTCTTCTTTCTGCGGCTGTCTTCAGTTATGGCTTTATTGATCATTAATTGATCTTTACAGCCGTATGAGCCCTTGCAGCATCCCTTCTGCTCTTCTGGAAACAGGTTGTTATCTTCCACGTGCTTACTCAATCTCTGCTATATTATTGCAGTAAGGGCTTTGTAGATTGTCGGGAGGTATGTTATAGGTCTGTAGTTTTGTGGTTTTGCCGTTTCCATGGATTTGGGAATTAGGATTGTTTTCCCTTTCGTGAGCCATTCAAGCATTGTCTCTGGCTCTCCTAGTATGTTGTTAAAGTTTTCAGCCAGCTTTTTGTGCATTCATGTCAGATATTTTAACCAGAAGTTGGAGATCTTGTCGTGCCCAGGTGCCTTTCAGTTGCTTAGTCTTAGCAGAGCTTGGGTGACCTCGTCAGTTGTTATAGGGGTTGTTGTTTTTGTTGTTGTTGTTGTTGCTGTTGTTGTTGTTGTTGTTATTATTATTATTATTATTATTATTATTATTATTATTATTATTATTATTATTGTTATTACTGTTATTATTGTGACCTCAAGAGACAACAAGATAGAAGTTCATGTTGGTGTTATGCCTTGGGTGTCATATATTTGGTACTGCATATGGCATTGTTCTAGAGAATGTTCAAGTAAACATACGGATATTATGAGTTTGTTTTACAATTTGAGATTACACAGAGAGTATTTTACGTAGGATATAGGCAGTTCCAATATGCACTATCTTTTGAATTTATGCTATTCTGTAGTTTCCTGTTATCTGAGCTAGGTAGGATTAGCCCCTTTTACTATCATTCGTAATGCACGTATGACAACAGCTATTGTTTTATTATTGCGGTTCCACATTTTGCCAATTTTATTTCAATATCTGTTTACTCGCTTAGTTTTGATCATCATCATCATCATCATCATCATCATCACCATTATCATTATCATTATTATTATTATTATTATTGTTCAGTAATTTTATTTTTATAACATGCTTTCACTTCACTACCGAGCGCAGCTCTATGCGCCTTGAGTATGTGCTGTGGTTTGCTGTGGTGCTCTTATGTTTACTGTATTGAAAGTGTTTTGCGTAGAATGTGTGCAGTACCCAGTAGTGCAATTTTCTGTATGTTATATATATTTGTAAGTCCTGGTGTCTTTGTTATGTATTTGTCTGAATATTTTTTTATTATACCTAAGGCACCTACTATGATAGGAATTGTTTCTGTTTTTAGATTCCACATTCGAGTTATCTCTATGTCCAGGTCTTTGTATTTTGAAAGTTTTTCCATTTCTTTTAGAGAAACGTTGTCATCTGCTGGTATTGATACATCAATTAGAAAGCATTTTTTTCTTCATGATCTTTGACAACTATATCTGGCGTGTTGGCCTTAATTTCTCTATCTGTGTGTATTGGCATATCCCAGAGTATGGTTGCTTTCTCGTTTTTTGTGACCTTTTCTGGCGTGTGTTTATACCATCTTTATTATTATTATTATTATTATTATTATTATTATTATTATTATTATTATTATTATTTTATGTTTGACTTTTGTTTTGCATTTGTACAAGTTGGATCCAAGTCTCACCCAGAGACCTCAAGAGACAACAAGTTAGAAGTTCATGTAGGTGTTATGCCTAGGGTACCATATATTTGGATTTGTACAGTTTTGTTCAAGTGAATGTTTAAGAAACCATAAGAAAATTATGTTTGCTTTAAAATTTGAGATCACATAGACAGTATTTTACGTAGGATATGGGCAGTTCCCATGAGCACTATCTTTTGGACTTCAGCCATTTTGGGGTTTCCTGGTATCTGAGCTAGGTAGTAATCAGCCCGTTTCGCTGTCATTCCCAGGGCACCTATGACAATAGGTATTGTTTTCGTCTTCAGATTCCACATTTTGCTAATTTCTATTTCAAGATCTTTATATTTGCTCAGTTTTTGGTAGGTCTTGACAGATACGTTTATATCAATTGGGACAGTCATATCAATGAGGAGGCATGATTTTTGTCTGAAGTCTTTCAGTATGATGTCTGGCCTATTTGCGTCTATCTTTCTGTCAGTTTGAATGGTGAAGTTCCAGAGGAGTGCAATGTGATCATTTTCAAGTACTGGGGGTGGTTTATGTTCCCACCAGTTTTTATCATGGGGCAAGTCCAGGTTTTTGCATATTACCCAGTGAATATATTGTGCAGCTCTATCATGCCTGTTGAGATACTCTGTAGGCGCAAGCAGACTGCACATGGAGACAACATGATCGATGGTCTCATTTTGTTGTTGGCATATACGACATAATGGGGAGCTGCCGTTCTTTAATATGTTGGCCTGGTAGTTCTTTGTAGGTAGGCATTGATCTTGGGCTGCTATGATAAACCCCTCTGTTTCTGATTTCAATCCAGAGGCCATTAACCATTGGTGGGTAAGGGCTTTGTCAATATCTGCAGTATTCGCTCTCTTTGGGTATTTGCCATTGAGAGGTTTTCCATGCCATTTTTCAGTCATAATAGCTAAGGCAGCAATTTTAGCACGGGTTTTCAAGCGCTTAGCTTTTTCTGTAGGTGTTTCTAGTTCGTCTAATTCTTGAATTTGTTGCAATTGGAATTCACTTAGATATTCCTTTGCCTGTTTTGTTACTGAGTAAGATGCTTTCTTGCTTTCATATTTTAAGACAAGTTTTAGCATCCAGTCCTCAGAGTTTTTCATATAGGTGTCTAGGCCAATTGTGGCTACCTTCATTGATAATGCCAGCTGTAGTAGTCCTCGACCTCCCTCTTTTCTTGGCAGATAAAGACGTTCTATATCTGCCTTAGGGTGGTGCATTCTATGCATTGTCAACAGTTTTCGTATTTTTCTGTCAACATTACATATTTCAGTAATTGACCAGTTAACGATGTTGAAACTGTAAGTCACGACTGGTATGGCTAGAGCATTGATCGCTTCGATCCTGTTTCTCGCGTTCAGCTCTGTCTTCAGTATTGCTCTCACCCTGCGATAACATTCTCTTCTGATCCTTTCCCTCATCACTGAGTGCTTGATATTGTCCCCTTCAATTACCCCTAGGTATTTGTAGCTCTCCGCTGGTTCTAACTCTTTTATGACATTTTGCTGGTCAAGGTTCACATTAGATGTATTTGTCATTTTTCCTTTGATAAAGATAGCTTTTGCACATTTATCAAGGCCAAATTGCATCCTGATGTCATCACTGAATTGTTTAACAATCGCTAGTAGGCCTTTGAGTTGTTGGTCATTTTTTGCAAAGAGCTTTAAATCATCCATGTAAATGAGATGATTTATATTTTTATCAAATATTTTATAACCATACTGTGCATCATTGAGCAATTTTGAGAGCGGTATTAGGGCTAGACAGAAGAGGAGTGGTGATAGTGAGTCACCCTGGAAAATGCCACATGAAATTCTTACATCTCCAGCATTTACAGATTCATTGTCATTGTTCAACATCAGTGTGGTTCTCCATGATCTCATACTTACAGATAAAAAGTTTCGCAGAGTAGGAGCTATTTTATACATTTCCAGACATTTCCTAATCCAGCTATGTGGTAGGCTATCAAAGGCCTTTTTATAGTCTATCCAGGCTATTGACAAGTTTTTGTGTCGCTTGTGACAATCTTCTAAGATCATCTTATTGATGAGTAGCTGATCTTTACAACCATAAGATCCACGTTTACATCCCTTTTGCTCATTAGGGAATATGCTACTTTCTATTAAAAAACTATAGGTGTACTCGGTTAGGACAGATGTTAGCGTCTTATACATTGTTGTTAAGCAGGTTATGGGGCGATAATTTTTTGGTTCGTTTGTTTCCTCATTTTTTGGAAGCAGGAATGTTAAACCATTAACTAGCCAAGAGGGCATCAAACTAGGATTTTGCAAAACATCGTTGTAAAGTTTTGTTAGCAGTTCATGGCTTTCTGGGAAGGCATTCAACCAGAAGTTAGGAATTTTATCCTTTCCTGGAGACTTCCATTTGCTTGACCTCCTGAGAGCAGATCTTATATCTTCTACCCTGACCCCCTCCCACTTTTGCTCCTCTAAGGAGTCTAGGTCTGTAGCTATTCTATCAATCCAAGGGGCCTTTTCATTGTGTGTTTTATCTTCTGCCCAGATTTTATTCCAAAATTCTTGCACTTCTTCTTTTGATGGGACAGACTTTATTGTTACTGGTGTTTTCCCTATCTTCCTGTAGAAATGTTTGGGGTTATTTTTGAACATGTTATTATCTCGGAAGAATTTAACACGCTTTTCATACCTTGCTATGCGGGCAGCTTTAGCACATACCTTTTGCTTGATGGTTTCTATGGTGGCATCAATGTCAACTATGGTTTTCATGTTATATTTTTTCTTTAGTTTTTGGGTCTTTGTAGGTTTGATACTCTTGTCAAATTTAAGGTTTTTCAAACATTCTTTGTCAGATCTAAGCAGCTTAATTTGGTGTTGAATGCGTTCTTGCCAAGAAGGCTTTTTGTGGGAGTGTTGTCTTTTTCTAATCTTTTCACCACATAGAATCGTTGAGATTCTTGCGGATGCATAGTACAGGTGGTTGAGATCTGTAATATCAACATCATTAGCTGAAATTATATCCTTAAGTGCAAGGCGGATTTTACCAATTATTTTCAGGTTTTGGTTAGAATTGCGAATTTTGGGGAGAGTGTCGCGTTCATTCATACTAGTTTCTTTAATTTTCAGCCATTCAATCATGATTTGATTTTTTAGATCATGTAGTTCTGTTGCGTCGATTTCTGTATGACTTCCTTCATCTATTTGATTTTCACCTGCCTTAGTGTTTATGGTTGGTTCAGAGAGTATTTTATTTTGCCTATCAGTTACCTTAACTCTTTCAATTATTACTGTATTTTCATCAGCCTTGGGCTGGTTTATAATTATTTCCTCTGTAGTATCTTCTTTAGCTGCAGTTTCATTCTTTTTATCCTTTACTGCTTGCTTAATTTGGTCAATCTCTACTTCAGTTAGTAATTTTTTTTTTATAATGTTTCTTCTGACGTTGGCAAGTTTATTACTGTCTATGTAGGGTCTTACTGCAAGGTGTTTCTGTCTCCAGTTTAAGTAGGTTTGTACAGTATTAGATTTATCTGTAGGGAAATATATGGCACGGTAGAAGGCTCTAAGAACTTCTTTATTATCTTCCCTAGACCATTTTTCATTCTTTTTCTTTTGGTTATTATTATTATTATTATTATTATTATTATTATTATTATTATTATTATTATTATTATTATTATTATTATTATTATTATTTCTATTTATCACAAAGCTTCGTGATATAGCATATGTGGTGCATCTTGTCCATAACAACTAGGTCCGGTGTGTTATGCTCTAGCACCTGATCTGTTTGGTTTGGGAAATATCAGAGGATTTTGTTAGTCTTCGTCTCTTCCATTCTCTGAGGTTTGTGCTCATACCACGTCTTGAATCTCTGTAGTCCACATTTTTCGCTCAGTTTACAGTGTAGCACTTTTGATACTTGATCGTGTCGCCACATCTTTTAGTGGTTTGGGGCAGGTCTAGGGCATTCGTTCGTTACATGGGCAATGGTGTCACCCACCCTATTGTAGATGCGGCACAGCGGAGACACTTGCTCATTCCTAAGGTGTTCCTGGCCGAACCTTGCTCTTGTGCTGCCAGTACACTGCTTACGGTCTCTTTTTTAAGGTTCCTTACATCAGCCAATTTCACCTATTTTTTTTCAGCAGCTTCCGTTTTGGCTGCATGCAATTGATTGCCCTGTCTCTTCTCGCGGACTTCTTCATATCCTTTTTGCAATTTGTCCTATTTTTTTCTCTGCTTTCAATGCTCCCTTGTTCCTAACTGTCACTAGCAAGGTTTCCTTAACTTGGGCTAGATATCTCATTAAACTATCGAGTTCGATACGCACGCAGTCTTCCATATCTATCAGTACCATTCCTCCATTTGATTTCTTCATGTATATGAGATCAGTGTCCGCACATGGATGATGGAAACCATGCATCGTTAGAAGTATTCTTGACTTTCTGTCCATAACCTTCAGATCCTACTCTGTTCACTTCAGGATTCCAGTATCACAACGAACTGTTGCGACTGCACGTGAGTTTATTACCGAAATTATGTTTCTGGCATTCAGTTTTGACGCCCAAAATTATTTCACTCGTTGCCGGTACACTCATTTTGTCTTTTCCTCCATGTCATTCTGTTTTATTCCATCTGCGGCAAGTATTCCCAGGCATTTAAAGCTGGATTGACATCTCAATTAAAGATTGGATTGTATTTACAGTAGTTTGGCGCTATTTTTCCCCTTTTGTCTCATGTTCAAAATCATATCAGAGCTATCATTGTTTTGTCTTACAAGGGAATTGTGTCTGACAACTGATGCCAATGTAAATGATAATTATTATTGTTTGATAACATAAAAACAAATAACGCATTAACCTTATTTAATAATTACCTCTCAAACGTGACTTTTCTCTTACTGAAATCTCATGATTGCAGCGATAAAATTTCACAAGACTATGTATTCTGATTATTACTTCGCTTTATCGCATGTTTTGTTGGCGATCCTGGAGTTTTTCATACGTAAGTGGGCTTGCTACATGCAGCCCACGATAACGTGCTATCCTTTCTTTTCAGCTTTCTAATACTTTCCTGACTATTGTTGCCGTGCCAAGGAGGCAGAACGTTTGCAACAGTTCTACTGGGTACTCTATTCCAATTTCTTTTATATTCATCTTGATGCCTTCTGACACAGTTCCCAAAGACCCAACAATAATTGGCACTATCTTCACTTTCTTCATTTACCATATCTACAATTGTTATTGTTATTTGCTATCGATACGTGTTGCACATCGCTCAGAAAGTTTTGCTGATATTTATATTGTTACACATTGTTATACATTGTAATTTTCTAATTTTTATTTAGCTAAACAAACCAGAACCTTCGGGACCTAATTAGTTCTTCTCCATCTGCAGCCGTTAAGGGCTATTTTTGTGTTTGTTTGTTTGGACTAAGACGCCCATCATGTTTTTGCTAAAATCAAAGATGATGAACAACAATTTTCTGTCCGCTGGAAGAAACAACTGGTTGTCTGAAAAAGAGAACGACCGAGTCGCGAAAGACATTGACTGCTCCAGCAGCAGCAGCAGTAACTACGGCAACAACAACGATAACGACAATAACGCACGTGAAACATGAAAACGAATTTCCCTTGCTCCTGCCCTCCAATTAATCATCACAAGAACAAAAAAAAAAGAAAGGGAAAAAAGCAACAACCTGTCCACTCCCGGTGCCACCAGCAGATCCAGCACTACCACCGTCACCAAGATAATTGCCGAAAAATACGACGAAATCAAGACAACCATATCCTACTGGAACTATTTCGGTTATGCTCAAGCGACCTGGCAAGTAAATGAAGATGTTCTCTTTGATTAAAATCAGTTCAAGAATGCCAAATCTGGCATTACATATTTTCAGAACTCTTTAAAAGAAATTGATTTGCGAACAGTTCTATTGGGTTGGCAAATAAATTCCCGCCGTTTTTCTATAATTTAAATTTTTCAAAAGGTTTAATAAAAACTAAGCACTGATTAATCAATAATGTATTCACCCTTGTTGTTTACAATTTCTTCTCAATGTTCAACAAGATTTTCGATACCTTGTTGGTGGAAATCACCCGATTTCGACTAGAAAAATTGATCCAACCAAGCTCTCAATTCTGCATCATTACTGAACGAAAATCCGCGCATAACATTTGAAAGAGATCAAAAGAGGTGGAAATCCGTTGGTGCCAAATCAGGAGAGTACGGTGGGTGTGGCAACACTTCCCAGCCGTGCGTTTGAATGGCTTCCTTGGTCATATTGGGGATATGAGGGCGGGCGTTGTCGTGCAGCTGACGATTAGGACTTTTCTCTTGAATAGCCGTTTTGAGTCATTCCATCTGTTGAACATCGAGTTCCCACGTTAACCGTTGGGTTCCGTTCAAGCAATTCGTAATGGATAATTACATTCCCTGTCCCACCATATGCACAACAACCTTTTACGCGGATGAAGATCTTGTTTCACGCGTGGTGTCACTTGTTTACCGGGGCTAAGCCATTCCTTACGCTGCTTCATATTGATGTACAGGCACCATTTTTCGTCGCCAGTAACAATACGGTAAAGCAATCGTTGCTTGTATGCATGAGTTGAGCGGTGACAGTAAGGAAACCAGCGGAGATTGTGGCTCGTTGATTTTTGTTGTCACTTAAAACATGCGGAACCCATGCTCCATATTTCTGAACCTTTCCCATCGGGTGAAAATGCTTCTATATAGCAGTGTGGGATTATTCCATTTTTTCTACCAGTACCCCTGTCGCTTGAAGATAATTTTCGTGCAAAAGTTCGTTTAATCACTCTTCATCGAACCCAACTAGACGGCCAGAACGAGGTGCGTCTTTGAGGTCAAAATTTCCATTTTTAACTTGGCATACCAATCACGAGCGGTTCTTTCAGCTATGGCACCCTCTCCATACGCAGCACAAATGTCGCGAGCAGCTTTTGCGGCCTTAGAACCTTGATTAAAAGCAAAAAGGAGGTGTCGAAGATGCTCGTTTTTCTTAACTTGACATTCCATTTTAATGATCTGAAAATAAACAAAGATTAACTAAAACTAACTAGGAAAAAAAAACAAGATAGATTACGAAATTATTCAAAAATTGAATTCTCGACAATTATAGATTCTAAAATAAAATAAAAAAACAACGGCAGAATCTTAGTTGCCAACCCAATATTTAAAACAATCGGAGTCAAAAGTACGAAAGTGGAGCAACCAACACTGCAGCAAATAGAGAAATACCTAAAACCAGTTCGAAAAGCAAAACGTATGTGAAGTGGCTAGGGGAAGAAATATGGGACTGTCGAAGCGATGTTCACCTCAGAGCGTGAGATAAAAAACAACACTCGAGAGCTACCTTATCAAGTGATGAAATCATCCACTTCCCATCGGCCTTGGTCGAAGTGTATTTGGAGTTAAAATATTCAACTTCCCACCAGAAATTAACATTAGCTGGTAAGTGGCTGCAATTCTACGAATACAGGAAATTCACAAGCAGAACTGGTTAGGACAGAAGATGCAGCTTCTAATACAAGCTGACTAGTAAATCGTGCCAGTTTACATAAGTCCATTAGATGGCACAATACTTCCCGTGGCTGTCAAATGCAGAAAGTCAAAATGTCACCTGATCAGAGACAAAAACCATCTAAGAGCTTTCTCCCCACAGTAAAGGATAGAAGAGAGACCAGCACTTTTACCGCCGCCGCCGCCACCACCACCGACACTACCACTCCCGGCGTTCCAGGTTTGAAGTGACCGGATTAGCGAATCAGTTATGCGGGCGTTTAACTGGGTCAATCTTCAACAACGAATAGTGAAAAGAGCAATTACAATAGAATCGATGAAGTTTAGTAAGGCACTAGCAATACAGATGAATAGAATAAAAGGAAACCTAGTTAAGAACTTTAAGTGGCGCTTAGGAGAAGTATTGCAACTGACGTGTTGGTGCCGAGCTTAGTCCTGGACCAATTCTTCAGCGCCAAACACGAAGGATGTATTGTCAAAACTAAGGCACGTGCTCTAATAAACGAAGGAACTAAAGCCGCTCGATGGCCCGAGTGACTATTTTAACGTAGTAACAAATCCGCGAAATTACGGAATGCGATAAGCTGCACGGGTAGCAAATCGCCTGGTTTGGATAATCTACCCTTCGAGCTTTACTATTATATGTCAAACTTTTCTGGAGGCTCTTTAGCAGATATCTACCGCAACTCCCAACAGAATCGGAGTATTCCTAGTTCTGTGAGTCAAGGTGCAGTCAAACTGCTGAGAAAGGGCCTAAATAAGAGGGATCAAATAGAAAATCTTAGGCCCATAACACTTTTAACTGTAGACTCGAAACATTTAACCAAGTTATTAGCGGAGAGGTTGGCTAATACCGTCCTCGAGCAAATAACTGGCGATGTGCAAACATGCGCCGACCAAAGCAGATCCCACCGCGACAACCTCCACCTCCTGCAACACATCATAGTCAGAGTGGGTAATGAAGCAGACATGATTGTGTCTTTGATCAATTTGTATCAATCTAATGCCTTTGATAGGGTTGACCCCCAATAATTCGTGGCCGCTCTCGGTCCCGTTTTCCGTAGCTGGATCGCAGCAATGTATAGCTAAATTTGATCGATATTTCGGGTGAATTTTTACCTATCCATACCATTCAGTATCATTTGCTCAGTCCGTAAGGGTGTCCCCTCCAGTCCTTCCTGTATGTAATGAGTCTATAGACACTAGTGCAGAAACTGGAGGCGTTCAGATGCATCCCGCAAAAACTAAGACGTGGTAGAACCATGTCAGCATACGTAGAAAACGACACTGCCATATGTCGAACAGCAGGCACATAATCCTGGTAAGCACGGCTGTAAATGAATACAAGGCAGTGATAGGAGAAAAAAGTTACTAGAAGTCAGTGGGCCAGCAACTTGGTGCAGATACATGCTTCCCAACAGCTGCTCGGAAGGTTGTTCAATTGCTCGCGATCTGGTTCTGTCGAGACCTCTAAGTGGAGAAGAACTGGGAAGAGGTGGCGAGCAAGATAGCCAGTCTCACCCGAAATATGCTGAGAGAAAACTATCCCTGGAAGGTCGGTAAGAGTTGGTGAATGATTACATTGCATCTATCAACTACTACCACCTCACCGTGCCTTGTTCCAGTTCGAGTCTGACCAAACTGAAGTGCCTACTTTTCCGCTTTCTGTGGAAGGGACGCGTTGCACTTATTTCTTTGCTTATTAACGATGGGATGTTTATTTGAATCCAGTGTTGTGCCTATTCGGAGCTGTAGGATGGTGCTGAGTCTTGTTGGAGGCGACAAGGTGCGCCTAGAAGTGCTTATTCGCTCTATCGCTAGGTGTTAATTTTAACACTGGAATGCGCAAAAACGAAGGGAGACGTTCCAGTGGCTGTCACAGCCGCCGAAGTCATAACTAACTGTAGATCTTAATCTCGATTTACGAGTATACCCTCCATGAAGCCAGATACACTCCAAAGTCGATCGTTCTGGTGGTTAACTCTGTTCCATGACGAATTTCTTTTCATTAGTGAACATCACGTTGAGCGGCGTGCCTTCAAAAATATGATGCAGAATAAGAGGCCTTTTCTCCAGTCTCATGGCCTTATAAACTTGTGTGAGCGCACGACGGTAGATCATCTGACATGGGTGGGTGCTGAGAGCCTCCTTCAGCATTCGATACATCGTCTTTGGCTTATTATTGCTGTGGCAACCAGTTTTCTGACGGAACGATGAGGCTTCTGCGTATCTTTTCTCTGGTATTTTGTTAAGCTGAGGGGGTCTTCAACATTTCTTTTTTGAGCAGCGGTGGGACCAGTCTCTTGAAATTTCTTGACAATATTCCAGATTGTTGTTCGATTAAAATTGAGCTTTCTTGCTATAGCCATATTACTTTTGCTCCCTTGGCGAGGGTATGATTGTATTTCGGTCTATAGCCATTACTTAACTTATAAATGTGAATTTATTTAGTCCGAGACAAAATGAAGACAGAGTAAGCATTTATAATGATATATAATTTTCATATATTATCACATTTATTGTTAGTTTTTAATACGTGAAATTTCGGTTGCCTTCATTTCGGCACACTCTATAGATACGTAATATTACGGACGGTCTAGCGATTGCGCCAATCTGCTCGTTTAAGGCATTTGCATTATAATAATTCCATGCAATTAACGATCGATCCCTCGCCAGGAGCAAAGTAGCAGCAGCAGCAGTAGTAGTAGTGGGTGGTGGTGCAGGAGGAATAAGAGGGTAACAAGTAGAAGATGAAAAAAAATGAGGGGAGGAGGAAAGGGAAGAGGAAAAAGAACAAGAAAAAGGTGAGGACGGAAGAGGAGGTGGAGGGGGAGAAAGAAGAAATCCAAACGCATGGACTAAGATATGAAATCTGTGCAGAAAGGAAAGAAACAATGGTTGCGGATAGAGAGAGAGAGAGAGAGAGAGAGAGAAATGTGTTATGGTTATTAAAATTGTTAATATTGCCATTGTCACAATTTTAAAGCTCGCAGCTGGTGCTGCTCTTGCTCTTCCTGCCATTGTTCCTTCTAAGGTTTCTAACCAATGAACCACATCACTTGACATGCCCATTTGGTCGTTCTTTTTTCAGATATCCAATTTTGTAAACTGACTGAACCGAATAAAAAGCAGAATTTTCCATGAGAAATCAGAGAGATTTAGTGACCTCGCTCTAAAATTCATTTCCTCAAATCTTTGCCAAAGGCATTATTCGAATTTCGGTCAATGATACGTATCAATTATTATACGGAATGTTTCTTGCAAAGATGCTATTTTCAACCAGCAACTCAAGAAAAAATAGTGTTTCATCATTTCTCCTAGGAACTGCAACATCCTACTTCTCTATAATAAATACGTTGCAATTTTCCATGCCAATATTTATGTGGTTTTCATTCATTTGTTACAATACGTTTGTTTACAAAATCTACTACGTCATAGTACAGATCATAGGGAGTTTTCTTTTCCTCTTCTTAACCTTCTATCACGTAAATTGATATATGTTTATTTCTTAAAAGTTGGCTTTTCTTTCTACTAATATCAAAGAAAAGCAAACACATTTTCTGTCTCTGATATATGGTCTAATTATTTACCTTACTTGTTTGATTAAAATTATCACTATTTGCATGGCAACTAAAATAAATGTGAATATTGCTATTCAAATAAGGTACACTTCTGCTCAATATTACAATATAGGACTAGTTGCTGCAAAGTGTTTACAGTCTTGAGTTAAATCGTTAACTTACTAGTCAATGACACATACATGCACGTATGCACCACGATATTATTTTATATGTGTCTGTCAACTGACAGCTATAAATCTGTCTCTCCACATAAACGCACTCACACACATAAACACAGGAGCCAATGAACACACGAATATAGCACTCAACACATTTGGTAGTGTGTGCATTTGCTTTACGACACCTGACTTAGTTTTGTGAGAGAATAGGACACATCAATTTCATCAAATGATAGGAACTTGAGATGCATCATGCGCTCAGATGCTATTGCAGCTGACCCATGTTATCTATTTATGTATCTATGTATGTATCTATCTATATATCTGTATGTCTGTCTGTCTCTCTCTCTCTCTCTCTCTCTCTCTCTCTCTCTCTCTATATATATATATATATATATATATATATATATATATATATAATTCGTATTTCCTGTTCGCTGATTAAGATCCATATTTCCCAATATTGGCTGATCTAGGGGAGAACCTTTCTTCACGAACGCTGGGACTAATATTCTCTGATGTGGCCTTTTGATTAATTGACAGTAACAATTTTCCACCTCCGGGAGTTGAAGCGTTAAACTTGTCTTTGTGTAGAGTCTGATGAGCTCTCCACAAAGCTGCGGCATTCGTTGATGCAAAACCATTGGTTACTGTATGAAGAGACTTTAACTTCAATGCTTTAATTCCTTGCTACTGTATACATTAGAGTGTGATTCTTATTCAGATACATGATATATTGACACTCAATCATTCATTCAAGATATATATATATATATATATATATATATATATATATATATATATATATATATATATATATATATATATATATATATATATATATATATATATATATATATAAAATGGGTAAGGCCGGTATATGGGATTACCTTAGGTCTCCCGTCCATAAAGGGCAGAAAAAAAGAAAGCCTGTTGGCACAGCCCGAGATAGATAGCCAGTAGCAAAAGGAGATATAATCCCCACATGTTGCCTTTGAGTAGTGAGGCAATTTCCACCTCCATATTTTTAAGAAGTCATGGACCAACATGTCTTGAGAATCTGACAATACGCCAGGAAGCCAAAACCTTTATGGATGGGAATCCTATGGTAATCCCATATAAACCGGCCTCCATCATTTTTAATATATACTGCTCTACATGTCAGATGTGCTTCTTGTTTCGGGTTTATGTCTTTTATAAACTATATATATGAATGTGTGTGTGAGTGTATGTGTGCGAGCGCCTGTATGTGTGAATGCACATACACATAGATACATACACATTTGGGGCTATATTTTCGCATATAATGTATACATATAAACTATTTTCAGTTTCAACCAAACGTGCAATATTGTAAGTGGATATTTCCTATTCATGGCTAAAATATGAAATAGATATACTAGAAAAAATATCTGAACCTGTTATATCTTAAGAATATATTAACGCGTGATTAACACACACACATTTATAAGTTTAATTTGTTCAGAAAAGCATATTTATGTAATCATCAAAGGGAGAGAATCAAAGAAGCATTAATTGTTATTCACACATATATATTATAAATATTACGGTATCACGTGGCATATCAGTGTATATGTGGTAGTGTGTATGTGTGTATGCGTTTGTGCTAGTACATAAGTTTATATATTACATTGATATTCGCGTATATACATACATTCATATATGTTAACCTTCGGTGTATATCTCAGGGTAATTAACATAAATCTCATATCTCATGAAATTTAAATCATTACTCAACCTAGCCAGCCATTGATAAAACTGGATACATGCATGACAACCGAGAGCATCATATGTATTCATAGATATGTGCACATTATTAATATATTCAAAAGTGCTGTTTGAGATTAGTATATTTAATACATTAATGTTAGATTTGTACACAAAATCTCCACCCAAATAAGATTTGCTCCATCCTTAATTCATATATAGGAGTTAATTTAGTTGGCATTTCATTCATAGTAATTATTGTTACTTTATGACGATAATTGGTATCTTCACCTTATTCCGTCATGTCTTCTCCGCGAGGCTTTGTTTTATTAATCAACTATTTCATCTTTATACATTCTACGAGTAATCTACGTTGTTTTTAGACGTGTATTTGCAAATTATTTTCAGATATTACATTTAGGGTAATTATATCGAGTTTTGTAATCAGATATTTTCGGCCTCGGTTCTTCTAACATTATAGGTTTCTTACAACAGAGTGTACATTTGTTTTGTTAACCTGATACCCCTGGCCAACGTAATAATTGGACTTGGCAACAGACAATATTTAATAGAACGCTACTCACAGGATGAAGGAACAATAATCATGGAGAGGGTGAGGAGAACTAAATGGAAGAGAAATTGTTTATTGTGGCAAATAGCTCTGCAATAGCTAATATCTATTGTAATACATATTTTCTGTAGATGCTTTCGTTAGCTTAATTTATGTTTTTTTTTATATTATATAATAATCGTCAATGTATTCACTAACTGCTAAGTTTCAATGAAATCGTTCCAAATGAATATATCACAAGGATAGTTAAATGATATTATCGAGAAGTATGACATATATAAATTAATAATAGTTTAATCTTTATCACATTATCCACGGTGTCATAATCATATATTAAGAGGTAGCCGTAACATAACAGATAACACTCTAGCGTGTATATATATGTATATATATATATATATATATATATATATATATATATATATATATATATATATATATATATATATATATATATATATATATATATATATACATATATATATATATACATATATATATATATATATATATATATATATATATATATATATATATATATATATATATATATATATATATATATATATATATATATATATATATATAACTGTATGGCACACACTTTTGGATGTCGTTACTTAGTTATACAGCCACGACCACTATGCACTTCCTCGAATAGTCTTAGCTTCTGAGTGACGCCACCCCGCTAGCTATGCGTACAGAACGACATTTTCCTAAAGAATACGCCAGTCAGTTGCCGAAGTATATTTGCTAGTTAGTAGAATGGAGCTACTTGAAATAAAGCATTCTTTTTAGCTCAAGAACACGACGCATCACCGGTCTGATACACACACACGCAAACACACATACACACACTCATATACCTGTGTGTAATTTCATTTGTTTACTTTGTGTGTGAAAGTTTGTGTGTACGTATGCGTGTGCATGTGCGAGTGCATGCGTGCACGTGTGCATGTGTGTGTGCGTGTGTGCGTGGGCAAACTTTATGTTGCCGGAAGACGTGTATATTGTTTTCAAGTGGTTTATTACGGGAAATATATATATATATATATATATATATATATATATATATATATATATATATATATATATATATATATATGTATGTATGTATGTATATAAATATATATATATATATATATATATATATACACGGATATCTACCAGTCTAGTTGAATATGTTATTATAGTGCGGGTGTGTGTGTGTGTGCTTTGTGAGTGCATGCGTACACGTGTGTGTGTGTGTGTGTGTGTGTGTGTGTGTGTGTGTGTGTGTGTGTGTGTGTGTGTGTGTGTGTGCATCTGTATGCGTTTGTGTATGCCTCTGACAGGCCGTGATATATATAAATTAACATTGATACAAATATTATTTGTAAATTTTCATATATCGGTAAAATGAGTTTTCCTCTGATTCTCTTTTTTAAGTGAGCAGACACAAATGCATATCATCTAAACGAAAAAAGCCTAACAGGTGAAAGCAAAGACATCTACAGATGCGCAAGCAGCTGCTTTGTAGAGATTGTTGTCTAGACACCATAATTCACTGTCGATAGTAATCAGATGAATAGCGTTTCGGAGAATACGACGTTTGCTTTGCAATGTTGTAAAGTGGTAGCACATTGGGTGTAGTTTGAACCGGATTCTACAGCCGATGAAAAGAGATATTCAGTAGGTGTATATCTAAGATGTAAATGTTGTCCTAAAACTGAGTTAACACCACACAGTAAGATTAACCAAAATGTCTGAGAACCATTGAAATCCGTTAAAAACAAACATGGACTAGGAGAGATATCAAAAGAAGACGTTAAAAAAGCTTTTATGATGGAAGGACCACTTTTTAACGCATACATGCAGGATTGCATTACATAATATTTTTGTAAACATTAAATTATGTTACGAATACAAAGTGTAAACATAGTCATTGACATATATTTTTAAATGTAAATGCATGTGCGTATGTCTGTATATGTGCCTTTTGTTCATAAGTATGTGATATTTAATCCTGCTAAAATTACATTCCATAATTTCTGCGTTATGAATTAATGCGCCATTTTTATGTACCTAATACTTACGGTGCGATATATTTTATCTTGCATCGAACCAACTTGTTTCATTAATAAATTCGGTGTGCCTATGTTTCAATATTTCGTTTTCTCATAGTATAATGCTACGTATTTCCTTTCTCCAACTCACAGTTGGCACCTAAAACAAATACATGGAACGGCATTATGAATAAATTATAGAAAGATAACACCAACTATAAATGGATCGCTGAGTATCTTAATAGTTGCACTCACATTCGTAGCTTGTGAAGCTTTAGGATTCCATGCTTAGTGATTGAATTGAATATGAAAAGCAGGAGAGGAGAAGAATTTAGTAATTTAAGTATATCGGGACCAACTTTTATTAAACCCGATAGTTCAAATACATTTTTAATTTAGACTCTAAACCAATTTATAAATATGTATATTGAAACCAGCAGAGGTATATTCAGAACCATGGATGTACGAAAAAAGTGGACCAATGCAACGTCTTGTTCAGAAACATAAGGGAAAGTAATATGATTGTATGTGTGTGTGTTTGTCTGCATGTGCGTGTATATTTGTGTATGTGCGCGTGCGCGCGTATTCATGCGTGTGTGTGCATATTTGTCTATGTATCTCAAAAATAGTATGTGAACCGACTTGACATTAATATATTTAGCCCAGATACACACTCCTGCAATGTACACGGATAGAGATATAACATTTAGGTACAACATAAGACACACAATCATAACAAGAATAGTCACATAAAAGTACCACTTTATCACTAGGGTCGATAGTTGATGTAAACCCCCTCCACTGAAATTGCGCGCTGATACACAGACACACACACATATAACATACTCACATATAACATACACACACACATATATATGTATGTGCATGTGTGTGTCCATATATATATGTTAAATTACAAATTAAAAGCAGAACTAGTACGTAAATATTAGCAATCCTACGTATGCAACATATGTGCTTTGTTTAATCGTTGCATTTACTGGGGGTTAGCAGTAGAAAAGTGGTGTTGATAAGTAATAGTAAGCGTATCCAACATTATTGATTCGATCCGAGGCAAGTTGCCACGCCTGGTCCATGTGTTTTAACACAGGGCGTTATTGGGGAGTTTTCCTTAAGCGTTATGTCCATCTATCTATGTATCTACCTAGCTAGATACATAGATGGATGTATACACAAACACAC
The DNA here is from genome assembly GCF_046866305.1 of Octopus bimaculoides. Lineage (NCBI taxonomy): Eukaryota > Metazoa > Mollusca > Cephalopoda > Octopoda > Octopodidae > Octopus > Octopus bimaculoides. Next base: position 70,138,414 of record NC_142928.1, on the reverse strand, counting down.
ACACACACACACACACACACATATATATGTTCAAAATAAACAACAGGGTATCAAGTTGTAATGCAGCACAACCGTTTTAAGCGGCTCCAATTAATTGAACAATGTAAGCATTACATAAATTTAAATGTAGTACTATCTTCAGATGCACAAGTTATAGAATTTTTTTTAACAAGTAGAACGTAATAATATATTTTTTCTTAAATATTCTAATAGAGTAAGAAGATGGAAATGGTGATTCTGCATTACTACTTGATGTCTTGTTGCTTATTTTGATTTTATTTACCTTACTTCCAGCTGTGCGGATTATACTGGACTGACTTGGTGCTTCAATTTATGTACCTAATTCAACTGAATCTTAATTATATATATATGAATGTAAAATACAAGTGTCGGGGTGTAGGAAAAAAGTTAGCTTCAAGCAATCCGTAGTAAATATAAAAGAAATCAACTTCTGGGATAAAAGTAATTAATTGAGACAGGGGTTGTGACGTTTTTTCGTATCGAAGTACGATAAGCTGAAAAATGTTTTTTTTTTTTCATATTTCACGGTAGATGACCAGGGTTGGCGGGTGTGCCAATAAGGATACAAGAGTTACGGAATGGAGTAAAAAGATCTAGGCTACATATTTTTCATAGCGAGCGGAACCTTAGGAGTTGTAAATATATAAATATCCAGGCGAGGCAAATGTTCAGGCGAAGGATATCTTGATTAAATGCACGGAGGCATATGTTAACGCATGGAACATATATATATATATATATATATATATATATATATATATATATATATATATATATATATATATATATATATATATATATATATTTCTGTCAACGTCTTTCTCACTAAATATCGTATCCACCATTTCAAACCCGGTATATATGTAGATAAATACACTTATGAATATATATTAAAGTATTTCAACTTGATCCATAATTGTCGTGCAATTTCATTTTATGATTTGATCTTCTGGGTCTATCAGAAGAATGGTTTGCTGAATTTGGAAACACATTTGCTTCTAATAAAAATCAAAATGTTTTCAATGCATTAATATTCAATCTTCAATTCGGCTAAATGCGATTAAGATTCAGGCTTACAGAAAGTTATATTATTCAATGTCACACAACAGATACATTTAAAGATAATGCGGTATGAGTGACCGAAACTTCAACAGTGTTTCTTCAGTGCTTGATGAGACATTCACTCTTATTAATATATCCACTCTTATAATATATCCACTCTTGCATTCATAGCATATAAGCGTTTCGCACACAGGTTGTCATTTCTAATCATGCCTACCCTTATTTTCGTCGCACGCTTCTACTGCACAAGTTAAGACATAACCAGTGTTATTTTTTTGCATTGCTATTAAATTCAGAGTAGTTTATGTGCTAAAGGTGCAACGATCTATTTTGTATACTATATGTTGTGCATTGCATATTTATATGCTCTGATATCTGAGTTATGGTTATTTCTTTACTGCGTTTAACTAATTTCCGTGTTACGTATTCTGTAAGAGTATATTTCTGAGATACGTATTGTGCAATGGTATATTTTCGATTTTATTCTTAAAATTTAGCATACTTCTTTTTCAAGATAGTTTTATTTAAATAGTTCCTCCATTTATTTTAAAGCTTCCTTATCGTTTTCTAGAACGTATAATTAGGGAAGTGCCTACATTTCTAATGACTCACAACAATATCGGGTGTATAAGCTTAGATCACTCGTGTGTAGGATTTAGGCTCTGATATATCAGAGGCAATGATATGGTTGTTACTCTAAAAATATTTTGACTAATTCTTTTAAGGCATTACTTCATGATGGTGGCATAATTTCTAGAATATTATATGTGTAATTCTGCCATTCAGTGAATATTCTCTTAGCTAGAAATCCAATTAATGGTTTCTTCCTAAGCACATTTTTAGTAACCGTATTCTTATCATGTTACATATATGTAGATTTATTATATTTTCTCGAGTATGGCCCATGTAATGGCTTTCTTTGTTAATGTTACATTATTTCTTCACTTCTAGCATAGACTATGGGTTAACTTTTCTTCTAATCAAATTCATTTTGTTTCTTCTTTCTAATAATTTTCTTCCTTCTCCCAAATTCAGTATTTGTTTCATATATGTTAATTTGGTTGAAGACCAAACCCAATCATCTATCTAACCATCTATCTATCTATCTATCTATCTATCTATCTATCTATCTATCTATCTATCTCTCCCCCTCTCTCTCTCTCTCTCTCTCTCTCTCTCTCTCTATATATATATATATATATATATATATATATATATATATATATATATATATATATATATATATATATATATAATTTTCAGCTTATCATACTCCGATACAAAAAAAAACACCACAACCCCTGTCTCAATATATATATATATATATATATATATATATATATATATATATATATATATATATTTGAACATTTCTATTCCCTGGACGACAAATGATAGATCATTATAGTTTTGATTTTTGTGTTTCTTCAGTTTTAGATATTGCGAAAAGTTTGTGACAGTTGCTTCATCAGCTTCTGAAGTGTGGTTTGACTTTGTGAGAAGATCATTAACTCTTTGTACCTGCAACATGAGGATGTGTTCCAAATATTGCAATCAAAACTCTAGGACTCTAAGACTCACTACATTTTCCAGTAACTTCCTCCATATTTAATGAGCTGGTATGAATTCCTTCAATTGTTCACGTACTACGCTTGATATGAACATATTCATCCATGAGATCCTTTCAATTTCAATAACCCTCAATATTCTTAACGTTACTATACTTTTACTGATGTCATCTCGTTCTGCTTAATTTTTAATCTCTGGAAATGTTGAAGTCCGATGTTCTTTACAATTTCATATATTTACGTAAAAATTTTATAACTATAACGTTTTTATCTTTCAAATTTGATTTATGCTTCGTTTAAATTACAACATTTTTATCAGATAAAAATCGATAAATTGCAATAATAAGCTAATGCCAGTTATTCATCAACCTTGCTACTATTTGTTTTCGAATTCGGTTGCTATTCTTTGGGATATTTTTAACGTTATTTTCTATATGGTGTGTATTGATGGCATACGCATAACTTTGACTATATACTGTATCTATAATGTTTATTGTTCGCCAATTCACAATTTCTTTTACTTTACTTGTCCATGGCGCTGCTTTAATTTTTATTTCACTTTTACATTGATACTGATAAAATCGTTTTCAATTACGTCGAACAGTTTGTTTTGTTCAAAGAATCATAGTTTTTTTAACGATGATTCTTTGTGATATAATGAGGAAGACTTTCTTTGATATCGGAATAATTTCTTTTATAGTTTTGTTATATTTCTTTAGTACTTGTCGGTCTTTCAAATTTATCATTTGTATTTTTTCCTTAAGGATTGTGAACTCGTCTTTCATATTTTAGTTTTGCCTGGATATTTGTTTTCAATATTACATAATTGTTTCGATTTTTCTGTATGAATAAATATGAGTGAATACTTATATTCCATTATAATTACCATGGTAAGTGCATATACTATCTGGTTAAACATGATAAAATTGATGTTTCTGTTTATTTTTATTAAGCTCTGTGATATGCATTCTTTGCATTTCTTTATTTTGTGTTTTACACAAAATAATATTGAGAGACACTTTAGCTAAGCCATTAGGAAGATCGTGTATTCGTTTTAATCTTTCAAATATTTCTGCATAAGATTATTGTCTCTTATTTTTCTCATACCTTTCATTCTCATAGTTGATGGTTTTCTGTATATTCTCTTGCTTTTTTCTGTCTTGTTAGTATTCTCATATGCGTTCTTCTCTCTTCTATGTCTCAATCTTTGTCAATATCTGATCGGTCCGTCCCTGTCTGCAGATATTAATTTTTTATGATTTCAGTAGTTTGTTTTGCAAATGTGATGTCTATGTTAGATATGCATGCTCTCATTCTTTCTATATCTATGTCATGTTTTATTTTTGTTATTACTTTTTTTTCGTATTTTCTCTTTCTTTTGGGTGTTCTTTTTCTAAATTTGATTTTCGAGTTTTCGGTTGTCTTAAACTGGCAAGACAATTACAACAAAAGTTTGCTTTTAGATTAGGATCGTTTTAATTTTCTTTCCATTCTCGAAGGAAAATGTTGTTTTAGTTTCCTTGAGAAGGTATAATGTAACTGTAAAATTTAATTCCTACTAATAATAAATACATATTATTCTTTGATAGAATTGACGCAATAAATTCTGTATCTTTATTCAAATTGTTTTCATATTCACTGGCTGAATGACTAGTGATTTTAAGTGTTCCATTTTTTAAAAAGTTGTTTTATATATCAAATTTAACGTATGCATTTGCGTTTTAATTTTATTTGTATTCCATGACATTTTGTATAGGGGAAATAAGTCAGTGACGTGTCGTTCAGCTGAAGAATTATTATTATTATTATTATTATTGTTGTTGTTGTTGGTGGTGGTGGTGGTGGTGTTGTTATTATTATTCGTTCTGTTTCGTTCGTTTAATATTTAGTTTTTTTTCTGTCATTAATGCACTTCTATGCATTAGACTACATGCTTCCTCTAGAACTATAAAATTCTCTTGGATATACATATTCAATAGTCATTTAAATTTTTTCCCCTCGAATGATATCTGTTGCAATTAGGTTAAACACAGCTATAGTGCAATTCACAATTTTTTGATGTCCCTATTTTACTTCCTTCTACTATAAACCAGGCAAACAACATGTGATTATGCAACAATATTTACTTTGTTATTGACTGACGATACTTGGATCTATTTGTTTGAATTTTTATATCTAATGCTGCATTGTCATCGATGTTTTAATGCAATATTCCATTGTATTGTCGCACCAACTTTCAATTTGTCGAATCCAAACTGCGACTATTTTTATTTTTACTACTCATTGCAAGTACACAGAGCAATTCTTTACATTTCAAATACTACTTGTGAAACGATATGTTCTCTTTCACCCCACTTCCCACAAGCATCTGAGATGTCTCCCTATCTGTAATCTTTCTAATGTGACTTGATTCAACTGTCTAATGCTACTGCTAGGATCAATGCCTCCGTCTTTTTCCTGACTGTGTCATTCTTCTAGCAATTGAAATTATATGTGAATCTCGATTCAATGAAATACAGTACTTTGAAAGCGGTTTTGTGTTTACTTATTTCTGTTCGTACATTTGCTTTTCTTATTTCGGAGATTTTCATTTCTTTTTTCATCCAGCTACTATTTCGCTTCTTACTGCAATTAAAGGTAACTCATCCACTCTCAGTAACGTATTTCCTTAAACACTCCACATATATACCTGTAGTCTTATGACTTCTCATTTTTATCGATCCTTGTCGTTTTCTTTCAAAACAAATTATGTGAACCACTGCCCTTGGGCGTAAGGTTCTTCACATTGTTAGCAATTGCTTTGTTTTCCATCTCCTTTCTTAAGTTCTTCCTGTCTCAGTTTCATTATTTCAGCGCTGTATTGAAGAGGAATGATTATTTTTAGCTTTTGGCGCTTTTGGTATTTATGTCATTGACTTTAAATTTTAATATCTTCCTAGCCCTATAGAAATAGTATTTCTTGATTTCATCTTTCATTTCTCTATTCTTTATATATCAGCTTCCAAGTCAATCTAGTATTTGTATCCATCATAGGTATCGATCTTCTGTATTTTCTTCTTGTTTAATAGATATATTCTGTCACTTATGGTATTTTCCTTCCTTGATTACATGGATACCACATTTTGAGAACTCAATTCAATTCTGATTTCAATGATAAACACCGTCACGGTACTGCGAGGTTTATTCTAATTTTTCACTCTGGTTGCGTGACTTTAGATCATCTTGTATAGCAGATGATTGATAGTCATTGACATTTTAGAAGGTTATAAGTATAGTCTAATTTTTTGAATACGAATGAAATAGGGATAAGAATGGTGGAAAATATTTGTGGTGTGCTGCTAAGAACATGGCAAGTACCTAAATCTATTTCCACGTTTGCCAAATTGGTTGACTGATATTTGTAATTTTGTTCTCGAATTCCCATACATACATTTATTAATTTAGTGATGTTATATACAATTTGAATATTTTTAATGATTTCAAACTGCAAATTTAGAGACCGTTTCATTTTTTGTTTGCATATGATCCGTCTGAATACTAAATAGATAATTTATAATAATAAGTGTAACGATTAAATTTTAGTTTATTTTTCCACATGAATTGCGCCGGCAGACTTTATGCTCTTCAATAGAACAATCTACATTTTGGTTCTTCCTATAATTTTATGTTAAATGTTTATGAATTTGATTTACAATTTTATGTTAAATTAGTACTGATACATACAGAGTTGTATAGTGATCTGACCGCCAAGCTATTTTATAGAATGTTATTCGATTTGGTTTCTAGAAACGTTTTCTTTATCCGTTTTCCCACTCACCGGTTCCTCTCCTATATTAGCAGGCTTCCGTAGAACTTAAAGTTATCGAGTTTCAGTATTATCTCCCAGCCATGAAATGTCAAATAAGATGCTCGAGAGTTTCGTAGTTTTCAGATATTCTTTAATTGCAATTCTGCTCTCTAAGGAGCTTTATAAGGCCAGTTTTGCACAGAGGACTTCCAAATCAAAATGAGCAATATCCTTCGTACAATTTCAGATAATCGTTAATTAAGAGGTTCCGGTGTGGGTGTGCATGGAATCAGTTTCTCTCTGTGTTATATTTCAAATTAATTTCTTTATGGTAAAACGTTACAAGTGCTTCGTATGATGAAGACCAGCATATTGTTCTCAGTAGTTTCTCAGTATTCATATTTGTTTTTTTATGCATATTGACAAGGTGTCATGAAACGGATGCGCTTTCTGAATCATGAAATGCCACTCATATAGTGCACGACCAATCACTAACACGTAATCGATCAAAATACATAAATAGTTAATTTAGATTTCTTTTTCATAATACTAGTGTACAATATGTTTACCAAAGATCTGATCAAGTCATCATTAGATGTTTTCATATGTATCAACATTGTGTTAGACATCGAGTAACATGCTTCGAAATACATATACTCTCTTTTACTCTTTTACTTGTTTCAGTCATTTGACTGCGGCCATGCTGGAGCACCGCCTTTAGTCGAGCAAATCGTCCCCAGGACTTATTCTTTTGATGCCTAGTTCTTATTCTATCGGTCTCTTTTGTTGAACCGCTAAGCTACGGGGACGTAAACACACCAGCATCGGTTGTCAAGTGATGTTGGGGAACAAACACAGACACACACACACACACACACACACACACACACACACACACACACACACACACACACACATATATATATATATATATATATATATATATATATATATATATATATATATATATATATATACATATACGACGGGTTTCTTTCAGTTTCCGTCTACCAAACCCTCTCACACGGTTTTCTCAAGCCGAGGCTATAGTAGAAGACACTTTCCCACGAGCCACGCAGTGGGAATGAACCTGGAACCATGTGTTAAGTAAGCATGCTACTTACCACACAGCCACTGAGGTGATTGTTCCAGATACCAATGTACCTAATAGAAATCCTCAACTCAATCATTGTAGCGAGATATTTCTCATATTTCTATTATTGCCCCAAGTTTTTCTATCAGTGTCATTTTGATACATAATGTTTCTATAAAATGACAAATAATATTTCTAAATTATGGTCAAAGATAGTTCTACGTATTGCTACTATTGTATATAATGTATGCAAGATGTTTCCGAAAGCATTCCAATGTTGGTATTTGGAAGCATTATGGATTTCACTTTCACCTGCTAAATCTATTTGGAATTTTGTAGGGTATTGGCGGAGGCAATACTCTGCAGCACTCAAAATTGAATGATATTTAGAACAACATATTTTAGATTTTTTTATATCGGAATACGTTTTTCATTTGCTTTTCTTCCTCAAAAATCTCCTTCAACAACTAGACAGGTCCAACTAACAACTTATTGCATTTTCTTAACGAGAAGAGATTCTCATTTCATTCAATCAGTCATTTTTGTGTCTGACTGCTGGATATTTCTTTATCTCATGGCCTGTCATTCACGGTGGTGTATTCGGATATGTGTATCGACTTTTCATACACACACTCACACGTATACACACACAAACACACACACACACACACACACACATATATATATATATATATATATATATATATATATATATATATATATATATATATATATATATATATATATATACATATATATTTAATATACATACATACACATATATGTGTGTGTGTGTGTGGTTGTGTGTGTTTGTGTGTGTGTGTTTGTATGTGTATGTGTTATACATCTATATATATATAAATGAGAATGTGTGTCTGTCTGTCTGTCTGTATGTATGTATGTGTGTGTGTGTGTGTGTGTGTGTGTGTGTGTGTGTGAATCCCTAAAACTCGAGAACTACGCAACGAATTTAATTCAAATTTTATAGACGCCTTACTTAGGGTCCCAGTTGTGTTTTAGTCAAAAACTTTTTTAACTTGTTGCAGTGTTCGAGCCCACGGCAACATAATATCTCCTCCACTATTTAAGTATTACGTGTCAAAAGTGAAACAAAAACACTCATGTCAAATACTTTCACTTTAAAAATGAAACTATTCTACTAACTGAAACAATCACATTTCGATACTGTAATGACAGATACTTTCAGAGAGAGAGAAAGAGATAAAGAGTGAAAGCGAGAGAGAGAGAGAGAGAGAGAGAGAGAGAGAGAGAGAGAGAGAGAGAGAGAGAGAGAGAGAGAGATGTATATGTATACATATAGATGTATATGTACACGTATATGTATAGATATATATATAGATATAGATCTATATGCATACATATATATGTATACATATGTGTAGATGTATATATAGATGTACCTGTAATATATATACATGCATACAGATATCTATACATATATACACCCATCACACACATACACATGCACACAAACACACACATTAGTCATTTGTTTTCTTATCCAAAACTACGTCAAAAGTACCGAATGGATCTTTATAAAATTTGGAAATTATATTCTATGCATAACGGCCATAACTCCCATGAAAATTTATATATTTTTGATGTCGATGAAATTTTAACCCGAACATAACAGATGAGCATTATTTGTAATTTAACGGTACAACAGTGTAAGAGTACCCTTCTGCAATGTGGTGCATAAATTGTCAAGTAAATGAGACGTATCTTTGCCTCCACTGATTCACTTGCAAAGTGTTGAGTAAAATTATTTCGTTACATACCTCTTTTGAGTCTTTTTATTATCACTGCGACACACATAGTCCCCAGTTGGTAACATTGATTTCAAGGCCTTCCCAGATGAGAGACTGGTTGTTCTAAGACATTTATCGATTGTAAATTTTGTCTGCACAGTTACCTATCGGTATAGTGGTCATTTGCAAACTCCAGAGGCGACACTTTCATTTCCCTTTACTCCAAACGTCACACGTTGTTATTTCAATTGGGTCATGCCCTTTCAATTGCTATAGATCCGTAATGCATCTTACAGCTGTGCCTGTCACCTGTATGGTGAGGAATCCTACATGTATTGGGAATGTGTGTGTGTGTGTGTGTGTGTGTGTGTGTGTGTGTGTGTGTGTGTGTGTCTGTCTATCTGTGTGAATCCCTAACCCGAGCAACGCCGGGTATTTCTGCTAGTCTAGATATAAATGCTTCAAGCTGGCAGAATCGATACCACACCAGGCAAAATGCTTAGGATACTTTGTCCGTCCTTACTATATGATTTCAAATTATGCCAAAGTCGACTTAGCCTTTAATCTTCTTGGAGCGGTACAATGAGTATCTGGCGTCCATGTAATCGACATATTTCCTTCCCCGAAATGGCTGGAATTATTCCAAAATTGGAAACTAATATATGTATTAATAATTATGTATCTGTCTCTTCTATATTTGAATTATTATAAATCTTTCACTAAGGAAGGAGCCGATTTCCAACAAAGATACAAGTCTCCATCTTTGGGATGTAGTTAACATAGACAAGTTCACATTTGAGACTTGTGAAAAGTTTTGCATATTTTTACTCTTCCACTCTCAGATTGGAATTTTAATGTACGGTAGATTTCTATTTCTGAGAATCCCAGTCAATCCAAATTCTCCTTTAATCATTTACTAACAAAACCTAGTGCTGCAATAATTATTGGTATGAATATGAATACATAGTCTGGATATAGAAGCTCGACGTTTCGAAGCAGTTGTCCATAGATATCCTCTTTTTCTTTGATCTTCAAATAGACATTTATATCTACAGTGCAGGTGACCTCTATGATGGTACATACCTTTGCGCCTCTGTCCCATTCAACAATATTCGGTCTGTTATGGTTACATTTGAAAGAGGTTTTGATGGGAATATTCCTCCAGTATTCCTTGAGTTAGTGTTTTATGAATGCATTCCATAACAGAAGGGTTTACTAAGTTTATTTCGGGACAGTCATTTTTGCAGATGGCATTGTAAGTTGTTTTAGCAACAACATCGTGCGAGTAGGGAGGTAGTACCGTGACGACATTTTAGGACGGCTGCTAATTACACGCGTGATGTTTTCCACAGAAACATTACATAACCTACGCATGTGGTTGACCTTGGGATCACAAGAGCGTTAATTTCTCTTTTGTTCACTAGGAACTTTGTGGCAATCTCCTGTTCCTGGATTGAAAACGCATAGCCCTCAAAGTGTGATGTAGTGGTCTTGTATCCGAGAGAGACAGCACTTCGTGTGAATTCTACTGGCTTTTTCAAGTTTGTGGGCAATATAGACGTGAATAGAAGACATGCATAGTCTTCTTTCTTCTTTTTTTGTATGATGAGTACTTTCCATCCAGATCTTCTTTGATGTAAGAGGGCTCAGCTATTTTGGGGCTGTATAGGAGATCATCAGGAAAGGGTGCTTCTTGAGGAGCTCACTGCCAACTCGTACGATGTTGCTCACTTCACTTTTCAGCACTGCATTTATACATTCATTTTTGCTGCTGCTGTTTAGCAGATACTGGTATCATACGGTATTCTAATTTCGTCTACACTGATTTTGATATCTATGGAATGGATTTCTTCTACAGACCACTTAAGTATCCTAAATGTTGCGATAAACACTGGTACTGCAAATGCATTGTGGAATAGTTCTTTAATGTAAGAGGAGAGTTCTGACTGCAATATTCCCTGGTCACTCTATCTTTATTCACAGTGAAATCATGTATGTATGTATGTATGTATGTATGTATGTATGTATGTATGCATGCATGCGTGTATGCAAGCATGCATGTATATATGTATGCGTGTATAGAGGGATAATTTCAAACTACATTTTTTGGTGCATTCGACAGATATGACATATAAGTTTAGAATCGTCATATTTTTTCTTAAAACCTATGCTTTCCCATAAGTGTTATATCAATCGATAACGGTTGATTAACTTGGACTGATACCACAATTGATAGTACTATGAATATATATTATTATTCAATAACAAAGTGCTAAATGTGGTCTCATCTTAACTAATATATATTTTTTACCTTCTACTTGTGATTTTTCTACATCTAATTCACCGGAAACATTTTTAATTAACTTTGGTCACTAATGATTATTGCATTATGGAGACAAGTTTTTTTAAGTTTATATAAAAATTCCCCAAATATGATTTTAAAAAAGGAAATACGTATTTAATTTAGATAATTTTAGTGTCCAGAACTCAAATGAGCAAGTAAAGAACTTTCTGCAGAATGCAAAGTCTCTCTTCGTTTTATATTCAGATATTTATCAGTGTGAAATCTTTTGTTATATATATATATTTTTAGATGAAAATTATGTCTATATATAAGTCTTCAATATTTTCAGAAGAAAATTAAATTGAGAAATAAACAGCTATTAAATTGAAACTATTGCAAAAAAAAAAAAATTAACGAAAACATGCCCAACGAAATATTTCCAACAGAGGAATCTATCTATCTATCTATCTAGCTTGTTAGCTGTCTGTCTGTCTCACACAATCTGTGTGTGTGTATATATATACATATATATATATATGTATTTATCTATATGCGTCTATATGTGTGTGTGTGTGTGTCTGTCTGTGTCTGTGTATGTATGCATATATATAAATGTTGCTAAAAATATACAAAAATACGGAAAATACAGAAAATACAGAAAGCACGAGTTGTATTATTTTGACGTTCATAAAATGGAAGAGGACTTTGATCCCTTGCGCAAATATTCTTGTAGAAGGAAGAATGGGATTGAACAGACGGAGAAAAGAAATGGTGAGAGAGAAAAAAAACATGTCTGAATTAATGGTGCCACAGGTTGAATTGACCCGAAGAAAGTTGCTGGCGGAAATGGTGGCAAAGAAGACAACAGTGACACCGGTAGTGTATGTGGGAACGCAAGTATGTATGTGTATGTGAAAGAGAGATAGAGAAAGGGAGAGATATTGTGTGCGATTTTATGTGTATGGGCGAGCGTGATTGTATGAGTTCGTTAGCAAGTGGGCAAGTATAAACTTCATGTGATCGTGCGTGTGTGTATACACGGGGATTGTGAAGAAGTACGCGTTTCAGTGTGAGGCACTCAGATGTGTCTGTGCGCAGCGCTTATATGTAGCAGCTGTGTGGACGTACTGTGTGTCTTGTCTTATCTATCTGTCTGTCTGTCTGTCTCTCTCTCTCTCACTCTCTCCCTCTCTCTATCCCCCTCCCTCTCTCTCTCTCTCTCTCTCTGTATATATATATATATATATATATATATATATATATATATATATATATATATATATATGGAAAATAAAGTATTGATTTCCTTAAGATAAAAAAAAAGCAACACGTGCCTTTAGAAAAATAAGCAATTTAGCCAAGAATAATTACTAAGCAAGATAAAAAGAACAAAAGCAAGCACGAGGAGCAATGAGTATTGACAAATAATACAAATTAATTGACTGGTAAGATACAACGCAAACCATCCATTTCCAAGTAAGTTTTATCTTAAGATTTATGACGTGCACTCTTCTGCTATCTCGTCTCTGTCTATCTTTCTCCCTCTCTTTTTCTTCATCCTTTCTATTCTTCTCTCCATTTCACCTTTCCCTCTCTCTCTCACTCTTCCTCCTTGGCTCTCTCGTCGCTCACATGTGATGCAAAGGGATCGCTGTTTCTGTCCATGTCCCTCCTAAAGAAAAGACGTGCTTTCCTGTCTCCTCATGGCTCGTCTTCCTAGCGTTAATAATAATTTTTCTATCGTCTTGGCCCTACAGCTCTCAACTTTTTTTTTTTACTGTCTTGTTCTCACTGTGCTGTTCTTGTTAACACTTTCACCCTCCGCAAAAAATTCCAAATTTTATTTAATTTGCTTTGCTGGAAGGACTGTTTCAACAGAGTCGCGTATTGTCCTTGACTTCGAAACGTGGAGTAGATGAAAGAGGGACAACAGACGAAGGGTTATACACTTTATGTTGCATGTCTCGTTTGTTTGTTTTTTTTCGCTGTTCGGAAAAGAGTTCGTTTTCTATGTTTCCGTTTCTCATTGTGTTTAGCGTTTTTTTTTTTATGTCCAGTACCCATATATGCATGTATGTATACATATAGATGTAGGTATGTACATATATGTATGGATATAAGCATATATTTATATATTATTTATATTATATATATATATATATATATATATATATATATATATATATATATATATATATATATACACGCACACATACACACACATACACGTGTGATTCTAGTTGCATGAAGTAATAACGTTAAGATAAAACAGAATCCAATGAGACTGAAAGATGGTTGTATCGCAAACATTATTTCATCTGGAAATGTCAGTAAAAATGCTAGCATGAATATGGCGTAGCAACTGGAGAATCTAGCGTACCGGATAGACACCGTCAAGGACAAAATGCCACTTTTGTCCGTAATAAACGGTACGAAATACGTTTTATACACTACTAGAACATGAACCTGATTTTAATAAGTTTATAATCTTAGACAATTTTACACATTTCATGAGTATCAATTATTCAGGTTATTCGCTATTTACATCCATAATGTTAATGATTTCAATATACCAAAATAGAAATGAATAAAATTCAGGAATTGTCAGCAGAACGATGTTTCTATGAATATTATGTTAAGAATGTTAACTAAAGTTAAATTATCTTACCAGTCACTTAATTTGTATTATTTGTCAATATTCATTCCTCCTCATGGTTGCTTTCGTCCTTTTTATCTTGCTTCCTAATTATTCTTGGCTTAATTGCTTATTTTTAAAGACACATGTTGCTTTTCATTTAATTTTAAGGAAATCAATACTCCATTTTCCATATATAATAATGATGAGAACAGGAAGTCCAACTTTGAATATTAATTTACATGTAGGTTATATTTTTTGTTATTTTTCTTGATTCATTAAAATACTTTTTTACGATGTATAGGAGAAAAGTTTATGCACTAACTATGAACGAGTGCCGCTGGACATAGAAAAACTTACATGCATTCATTTCATCTCTCTTTATTAATAATAGCATTGTGTTTTTTTCAGGTAAACTGACATCCGACTTTTCAAAAGAGATTTCAAATGTAATTCGTAGCAAGTTTCCCGGGAAGGAGACAACATTTGACATCGTTATGTTATCAGGTACCTGCAGAAGAAAGGATTAGACTCCAAGGACCTTTATGCTGACATGCATGCTGCATTACAGGGTGACACTTCAACTTTATCGAAGTGAAAATGTGGGTATCTAAATTTAGGAAGGGCGGGGAGGTTCTTAAATATGATCCAAGTTCTGGACGTCTTGAGACTGCCACCAGCGAGGAAAACATTTATGGTATTCAACATATGGCAATGCATTACAGGCTACTGGATATAAATCACCAAGCCAATGGTGTTAGCGTCACGCGTGAGAGATTTCAGAAAATTCTGCGAAACGAATTTAGCATAACGAAGGTTTTTTTCATTCGGTGGGCATCACATCTGCTCACATCTGACCAAAAGCGCACCAGCTCGATCGAATTACAGGAACATTTGAGGCAGGTCCAGCTGGTTGAGCTGCAGATTAATAGACAATCTGTTCAGCGGAAAGAGCCCTACTATCCAGCGCCAAAGAAGGCTGACATCGTTTCGTCTGCAGGGAAGATGATGGTCTCAGTGGTTTTAGGATGCAAAAGGCATTGTGCTCAATGACACGAACAGAGCCACATCATCATTGGATGATGTGGATCTGTTCATGTCATTGGATGATATGGCTTCTTATGGCTGTAATAAAAGGCTACCAAGAGCAAATGCACAGGAAAACTGATAAAAGTGTCCCTTTTCATCAGGGCAATATTCCCGCACACAAGTTATTAGTAGCAATGGCTGCTGTGCGTGACTGGTTTTGAACTGGTTGATCACCTTCCCTATTTTCCTGAATTGCTTTCATCTAACTGCCAAATTTTCCCCATCATGAAAAAACAGTTGGCTGGGAATTAGTGTCGCAGTGATAATGACGTCATATTTGTTGTTCATAACTTTTTTGACCAAGAGCATTAAAGTTTCTTCACCAATGGGATACAAAAATTACAACACCGATGCAAAAAGTAAGTGGACTTCATTTAATTAC
Source organism: Octopus bimaculoides (assembly GCF_046866305.1). Taxonomy (NCBI): domain Eukaryota; kingdom Metazoa; phylum Mollusca; class Cephalopoda; order Octopoda; family Octopodidae; genus Octopus; species Octopus bimaculoides. The sequence goes on along the minus strand of NC_142928.1, from coordinate 70,122,724 downwards.
ATCTATGAGAGTACTTTAGTCAACCTATGAACGTTTAAGTTTACATGGAATTGTTTCAAGTTTAACAAAAAGGGCAGCAGTTTTTTTTATGTGAGGGGAAAGTCGATTAAACCAATCTCATTACTTGACTGATAATTATATTATCGATCTCGTAATAGATGAAAGGGAAAGTCGACCACGGTGGAATTTGATCTTAGGACCTGAAGATTGAGGAAAAGCCTCTAAGCATTTTGCCTAACCAGCATCCTGTCGGCTCGCTGGCTTGATTTAAATAAAGAATAAGCACATTCTTTTATTTGTATTGAAACTGAAGTTGAAAATGCGTAGATGTAAACTGTTTAGAATCTCGTCGTTTCAATTGTACATTTAAGTAAAAATACAATGCCTTGTCTTAACAATGAGCACGCGCACACATACACGGTCTTGCGTTGATTGTGACTGAGCATTACCTTATGGGTACCCATGTCAATGGAATATTCGTTCATTGTAGATGGTAGATGTGTGTGTGTGTGTATGTGTGTTTGGGTGAATATGTATATATATTTAAGTCTGTATATTTTGATATTTCGAGTTAATTTGCAAATTTCTGTAATGGAACTAAAATATTTCTGTCGATAGCATTTTGAATAACTCTGTCGTTTCAGCTGTATTATAGATCTCATAAGCTATTACTGTCAGTTAACAATTCAAATAAGATACATAAGTGAACAAAACAGAAATCCACCAATGCTCTTACAAAATTTGTAACTAATATACGTATCACAATCTGAAGCCTTTTCTCTAAGTGAATTTAGATACAAGCCGTTGCAGAGAGTGGCTAGTAAGAAGATTTCATACATCCTACAAACCCCCTTCATTCCAATACATATTAGAAACGAAAGTGCCATATTATTAGCCCACACTATTTCAGTTTTTGCATTAAGTTACGTGTACGAAAAAAAATTGCTAGCTTACCACAATGGACTCTCTGTGGGGAATGCTTATGCACTCCGAATTGATACAATAATCTCATTTTTCTGAGTCCTGTAATTCTGGCAGTGATTTTGTGTGTTCAATTCGATCGAAGACCAAAATATGTTCCCGTATAAAAGATTTCTACTTTAGAACAAATCGCCTTCTACGAAAAATGTTCAATTTCATATAGACTTGACGCAGCCTAAGCTAGACCCCGAGCTATTAATAGAATTGATTAGCAAGATACATCTGAAATGAAATACATTTTCACGTATGTATTTACGTACGTGAATGTGTGACTAGTTGTACTGAGTCGTGTCCAAATTTCTAACAGATAGCAAGAGCGCTACACTAATATGCATTCTTAGTATGTGTGGTGTTTTCGGCTGCCATTTGTTTTTATGTTTTCATCTGTTTTAATGTACATATGGTTTCTTCTTTAAAAAAAGGAAAATGGTACTGAAAATGTAGTATATGCATTCTTAAATGTTTGTGTGTGTATTTTCGAGCTCCGAAAAATATTTATCAATATAATTTGACATTGCTGCAGGATACTTTATGTTCAGAATACATTTCATGGTAAATTTAGATTCACTTTTATTTTATTTCACTCCTAACAAGCTTAAAATTTTGAAAGTCTGTTTTTATTACAAAATGTCTTAGCGATTTATAACTTTAAAATATATTAATTAAAATTATTTAAAATTGCTTGCATCTTCAATGGTACACCGCATAAGAAACTTCTTACCAGAGAGTACAATTGTGTATATATTGTAGATGTAACGTTGTTCACAAATACGACAAACTTTTCATTAATGTGATGTTTAAAATGGCTTAGTTTCAATTTATATTTTCAGTGAAAAAGGATATGCTGACGAGAACCATCCTTAGAACATTTAAAAGTCACATACTAATTCGAAGATTAATATACATTATTTAAACTGTCAATTGCTTGAGGCAATTTCCTGCATAGTGTATATGAAAAGTTTACTAAATTTGAAAATATTTATCACGAAAATTTTATTCAAGATTCGTTTTACAACACTGGTCATTTATCTCCCATATAATCCCCGAAAATGAATACTAAGCTTCATATTATATATATATATATATATATATATATATATATATATATATATATATATATATATATATATATATATATATATATATATATATATATATATATATATATATATATATATATATATATATATATATATATCCTCTCCAGACATGTTTCGACTATTATTATACGCGGAACATATGTAGTCATTTAATTTAATTGCGCACGTGATGTGAGCATTGAAGCCTTCACCGAAGTTATTATAATATGAAGAAAATCGAAATATTTGGATAAAGTTTATCTATTTTGTTGCACAGTAATCACAACTGAAAATACATAATATAGTTTTAATATAACTGCAGAACAGAGCGAAAAGCTAGATAAACTCGCAACAAACATTTTGATTTCAGATCTACTAGACATGGATCACTTTGTCGCTTCGTGCATAGCAAAGCTATTTGCTGCATACAACTAATAGTAGAAACATATATATCGATAATATATAGTAGAACAGCATACGTCAGCAAATAGTAGAATAATATATATCAACAAATAGTAGAACAATATATATCAACAAATAGTAGAACAATATATATCAACAATATATATCATTCGTGGAGATACACAATGGCCCAGTGGTTAGGGCGGCAGTCTCGCAGTCGTAGGATCGCGATTTCGATTCCGAAACCGGGCGTCGGCAGGGGTGGTGGTGGTGGTGAAACCCGCTGTACTCTTTCACCGCAATTTTCTCACACTATTTCTTCCTGTTTCTGTACTTTTGTATTTCAAGCGGTCAGCCATGTCACACTCTGTGTCACGCTGAATCTCCCCGAGAACTACATTAAGGGTACAAATGTCTGTGGAGTGCTCGGCCACTTGCACGTTAATTTCACGAGCAGTCTGTTCCGTTGATCAGATCAAGTGGAACCCTCGTCGTCGTAACCGACGGAGTGCCAACGTAACATATACCAACACAGAATAACAGAAATAAAATCAATATATTCTCATGTCACGGAATAAAATCTAATCTATTTTTTATTTGGTTCGTTTTATAACAAATATATTTTTTCGTATTTACTCCTTCATTAAACTGAAAGGTTCGTACACTGCTATAAAGCGAATTAAAAAAAAAGACTTTCCACATAAATTAGCTGCCACATTTCGGCTATAATAGCTATATCATAAAGTTGGCTTCCCTATACAATATATAATGGTAAACGCGTTTTACGTTGAATTTCAAGTCAGATTTATAAAATCCAGTTATTCATTGATATGTCCAACAAAGATATTGCCGAAGTAGAGGTGACAATAATGCAATTAAATAAAAACAGACAGTGTGTTGCTATTTCAAACACACTAAAATTTTCTTTTCATTCGTTTTGCAAGATTCTTGATGTGTTGAAACATTTGTTTTGTATCTTGCAAGAGTCATTATGCATATAATACACACACGCAGGTTTTCCGCTTCATACAGGCAAATGCCGTGCAGATATGTATGTATGTATGTATGTATGTATGTATGTAAGCAGGTATGTACGTATGTATGCATGCACGTATGTTTCCTCTTCAAAGAGTTTAAGCCGGTCGCTAACAAAACGACAAAACCTTTTGATCCAAGAGGACGCCCGGTGTACGTAAATATGTGGGTGAGTTGGTGTATCGCTTGAACTGCCAATATATGCACTCAAGTGTGTGCATCTATTCACATAAAATCTCAGCTAGAGTGTTTGGGGAATTTCTTAGAAATCTTCACTATTCTACTGATAAATTCGTCCGTTTGATTTGCTCTTCCTCCGTGGAACCGAGTATTTTTAGGTTTTTGTGCAAATTCGTGGGTAAATGGTAGGTAATAACGAAAATTCATAGTTAGAATACAAAACATGTAAATTCTGCATTAATTCGCCATAAATGTTCTCATCTGCTGGGCAGCTGACCTCTATAACAGTGCATAACTTTTGTTCCCTGTCCCACAGAAAAAAAAAAAAACATCAGGTTTGCTATGTTTGCACCGAATTAATGATTTAATTGGGGTATTCCACTAGTATTCCTTCTTTATGTAAGATGTGAATACCGGCTGGTTCTGACATGTCTTTGATGTATACATCCGGGCCGTCCTTCCTTCAGATAATATTTTAAATATGTTTGCATCTATATTATGCTGATGATGTAGGTGATATCTTCGACACTGGTGTAGCAGAGCCGATACTCGTTTATCAGTACGTGGACGTTTGGTGGTATCCTTGTCCCTCTTATCTATAAGGTATCTAGTAGCTACTTCGTGTTTCCGGATAGCGAGAGCATACCCTTCTAGCAGGGATGAAATATATCTACTGCAGATCCAGAAGCTACTCTTCTTGTGAATATCACTGTTGCCCTCGAGTTTAAGGATATGAATTCATGCCTTGCCTTTTGCTGGTACGACCTAGGCTTCTCCTCCGGGCTTCTGTTTTAGAAGGCCAGTCAAGCCTCATTTCAGTATCATGAGGCAGTTGTATTCTTAGCGTACCTGTGCAGTAGTTACTCTTCGACTCTGAATTTGTTATTCTCACTTTTGAGTATACATGGTATGTACTTATTTCTTTCTTTACTGTAGAGAAGATGTCTGAGTTATACAATGAGACACCCAAAGGGTGTTTGGACTAAACTTATACATCTAACGACATCACTTCGTCACACATAAATCCTATCGTTGTCGCTGTTAATGTGGAAGAGTGTCCAATCTAATATCCAAATGTTGGTACTAGCACTGGTATTGCAAACGCATGATGGGATACGGTCTTGGTAAATGCAGATAGCTCAGAGTTCCATATTTTCCGGAGTCTCCAGGAGGTACTCTTTTTTTATTCTGGCTTTAGCCATAGCACCAACATATGAAACATTCTCATCATTAGAGATAGGTAAAACAGACAAACCATTCATATATATATATATATATATATATATATATATATATGTATATATATATGTACTCTGGCTGGTCAACAATCTTTGTTCGGTTGACTATAATGTATGAGTATCTATCTTGTCCAAATTCCATTCCTCTGTCTCGTGTGAGTTTTGTGATTAGTTCTAAGTATCTCTTGATGTTGACCATATTACCAAGATATAAATTTAGATCATCAACAAAAAATGTGTGTGTAGCATTGATTGTATTCTTTTCTGCATATCCCTACACTTATCCCTGACATTCTGTTAACAGTGCTGACAAGAGATTCACAGCCAGTACAAATAACCATAGAGGTAAACTATCGCACTGGAATATACCTGTTGATACGTTAATTCTGTTTGCAATAATAGGTGTTGCTTTAGTTGTTGCCAGTGATAACTTTGTGGACCAAGGGGTGGCCAGTATTTCAATTGTATTTACTATAGCAGGCGGTGCCTACGCAAGATATAGTGATTTTAGCACCCACAAGGAAGTCACATGAGTGAGCGATGAGTGCGTTGAACACCTTCTTGCTATATGATTAAGAGATTACGGTGATGTTGTTTGGATACCTTAAGGACAATTTGTTGAGGATGAACTGTTTTGCACAGCACCAGATTTCTTTCTTTCATTCTGCCTATAAATGAATTATCAGACTATTTGTTTGGCAGTGACCATGGAGGAATATACTCAGACAACCGGTGCACAGTTTGTACGTAACATTCAAGCATGCTATGGGCTTATAGTGTTGCGCCACACAAGTCGTTCATTTGGGGGATAACAGTAGCCCGTGCAATCGTTAGCCAATCCGTTATCTCTAGCTCAGTGTCCATTCCTCTTTTATAAAGGGATTCGTGAGAATTTCCCTGGAGAATGTGAGCTTTTTATAACAGTAGTCTATTCCTCTTTGCGAACATGTCTGTCTGTAATCGACACCATGTTGATGAGTATGCATGTATGTACGTATGAATGAATGAATGTATTTATGCATGCATGAATGCATGGATGTATATATTCATATATATATATATATATATATATATATATATATATATATATATATATATATATATATATATATATATATAGAGAGAGAGAGAGAGAGAGAGAGAGAGAGAGAGATTATTATTTCTAAGTCTCTATCCCTGAGTGAGAGAGTGAGAGAAATTAATAGCAATAGGAGAAAGAAAAAGAGTGAAAAAATCAGCTTTTCAACTCTGTGTGAATATATATGTGCATGTGTGTACGTGTACAAGGGAAGTATGTGAATGTTTTTATGTGTGATTATTATTTGTACCTTATGTGTATATTTTATATGCACCGGTGGGTTGTGTGTATGTATATATATGCGTGTGTGTGCGCGCGCGCGTGTGTATGTGTGTGTTTGTATACACAGATAGAGGTGTGACTATAGAGGCAGTCGTGTGTGTGTGGTAAGAGATTTGTATCCCAAATAGAATGCTCTGTTCCATTCTCACTGCGTTGCAGCTTCGACGTGTCTCACCTGCTAAAACCTCAGTCTGAGCAAAGCGTTGCAAGTGGGTTTGGGAAACGGAAACTGAAAGATGTCGAACGTGTATACGTGTATGAATATGTGTGGGCGGCTGTACGTGTCTTTGTGTTTGAGTTGGTCCTTATCATCGCTTGTCACTTGCTGTTGGTGCGTTTAATCTTCCGTAAATTAGCAATTCGGTGAAAATAATGTGGACCCTTAGAATAAGCACCGGGCCTTAATAAAGTTACATATACTCGGGCTGAGTATATTCGACAAAGAAAGTCTTTAAAATAATGATCCACCATCGCCGCAGTCTATTGACAGAAACAAATAGTAGATGAAAGTTGATCATATGCATGACCGCAGCCACTTGGTTGAAACCCATAAATAAATAAATAAATAAATAAATAAATATGTGTGTGTGCGTGTGCGTGCGCGTGTGTGTGTGTGTGCGTGCGTGCGTGTGTATGTATGTATGCTTGTATATATATATGTGTGTATGTATATTTGTATGTATGTATATATGAACTCTCGGGTTACGTCTAACTTTGTATAAAAAATATGTATTTAGATGTTGTTAGAATTATGCAGACAGTTTGTATTGCTTAGGGTTGTTCAGTTCCGTTCAAGCCGGTACATATCTGTAAATGCAGATAATTTATCGAGATTCGAAGACCTATACATGTAAATATGGTGCGATGTTAGAGAATGGATACATTTATTTCTGTTATGACTGTCCAAAGACTTTTGAGCACATAGTCTAATTCCTGTTTCTCCTTCTAGGAGCCACGAAATCTGCTCCAGCTTGACCTGCTTTCTTTCGTCTGCAAAATCGAATATTATTTTGGTGATATGCATTCGGATTGTTTTAGGGAGTTCATCGAAACCTTCTCAGATTTAATACTGATGATTGTGCTAAAACAACAGTTGGTGCACACAAGATGGTCAGTATCATCTACAATTAAGGAAAATATGAGGCTCAATCCTTAGCCCGAAGAAATGCTGCCGACCTATTTGTCAAGAAAATCTCATATTATTTCTTTCGGAATATTCGCGCGCGGAAATCGCAATTTGGCGTAGTTTACGATCTCATTGCCTGTAAAATCCATTTTCATTTCCCCGGTTGCTAGAATTTGGTAATTAAGCCGTGTTGATGAGTATTAGAATATGTCAGCAGGAATTCATTCTGACCTTAGATAATGTAGGTAACATCGATAGTAGCAAATACATGCCCGTTCAGTTTCCCTTTTGTCTTATTTATTAATACAATGGCGCGATTTCGTAGTGTAATCGTCTCTCTCTCCTTCCATGTGTATGCATATATATATATATATATATATATATATATATATATATACATATACACACGCACATATATATGTATATATATATATATATATATATATATATATATATATATATATATATATGTATATATATATATATATATATATATGTATATATATATATATATATATATATATATATATATATATATATATATATATATATATACATACATATATATATATATATACATATATATATATATATATATATATATATATATATATATATATATATATATATATATATATATATATATATATATATATATATATATATATATATATACATATATATGTGCGTGTATATATATATATATATATATATATATATACATATATATGTGCGTGTATATATATATATATATATATATATTGTAAATATCAGCTGTCACACTTGATATTGCAAAATATATCAAGCAAACTAGATAGATTCGAGTTGATCTGACCTAGAAGAGTCTGAATTGTTTTGAGTTTATTATGAAAATATTGAACTAGTCTCGAAATATAATTAGCGTTGTATATAGAGAATCATAATCTATATATTTATAGACAATGCCACGAACTCTTCTGCATGAACGTCACGTTTTTCAACTGGATGTTCTTTGCATTCATAAATGAACTTGACGTAAACGTTGAATTCCTATTTCGTTTATGACATCATATAATTTTATCAAGTATTAATCCTTGTATATTATTGTAAGCGGATTTTTTTATAACCGTAAAATTTCAAATATACCGCTGTCAAAATTGCTGGTAACTTATTTCAGATAATGACTAAGAGGAACATAACCAGCCCTTTCAGGTTTAAATCATTACTAGATCTACAAAAGCACCGGGCAAAGGTTAGAAATTTCTTTCAGCTAATTTTGAGTTTAGGGAAGATGAATATTTAAGTGTGAAATGAAAGTCAAATGCTGCTTCTTTGAAATATCACTTTCACTAGCATGTGTGATTGATTAAGTGTGTCATCTAAGATACAGAGAACATTTCACTAAATGTTTTTTATCATATTTCACGTGAGTCTTAACGGACATTTCTTCTGAAAAGTTAATCTGTTTTCATGGAACATTTTTGCTGGCATATGTGCATTAAAAAAATTCTCAGTCAGTCAACTATATACGGCAAGCTGTAACTTTTCACCTACTACAAAAATGTGTAACTTGCTCTCAAACATCTTTGCAATTGTTCTCAGTACATTAACATTCATATTGTCTTTCTCCGGCCAGACACAGGGCCGTATGCTCGTTTAACCTCAATGACTAGTGTTGGTATAGTTAGCAGTCAAATCATGTTTGGTTCAAACGATGTGATCGCTTGGACAAGAGCAACAACATGTCCAAAATCTGGCTTTAAGTTTACCTCTTCTGTATCCTTCAAAGAGTGACCCAAAGATCTTTCCTCACTTTGATAGTCTATTGTCTTCTTCTTGCTCTAGAGAAATATATCACGCAGTCTTTATCATTATTATTACCTCTCATCTTTCAAAATAGTGACCTGTTATTTTCACTACAAATTGTTTAACTATTTCGGAAACAAACGTTAGTAAGCACACAATTTGTGTCAGTTGTTTGGGTATTTGCTCTCACTACTGCTATTGTATAACCATATGTACTAGAGAGCTGTCATTGATTTATTTATCATTCTCCAGTACTCTTTCATTTTTAAGGATAATATCTTAAGTAGTCGTTCATGTGTTGCCTCACACTAACAAATCAGTTCATATATGGTACTCAAGTCATTTCACTTCTAAGATCAGATGCTTTTCATGATAATAAACCACTTGGTAGCGTTTCATATCGCATCCCGTCAGCACCGTTGGAAGCCTGGATCCAATATTGTTTCCCACGATATTCATGATAGAAAAGTCGCTTTATGATTAAGAGAGAGAGAGGGGGTATATATATATATATTGAGAGAGGGATAGAGAGAGAGGGATAGAGAGAGAGGGATAGAGAGAGAGGGATAGAGAGAGAGGGATAGAGAGAGAGGGATAGAGAGAGAGAGAGGGATAGAGAGAGAGTGAGAGAGTGAGAGAGAAAGAGAGGGTAAGTGCATATTAATCACTCCCATATATATGCAGGATAATGTTCGACTAATATCATAACCTAATCAAAAGCTGCGAGCTGGCAGAATCGTTAGCAGGCTCTGCAAAATGCTTAGCGAAGTCGACTTTGCATTTTATCAGGCATTGTATTAAAATACAATATTTTTTGTTATTCCATATATTCAGTTTTAAACATTCCTTAATTTATCCTGGAGAGGACAATTTTGAAAAGTATACACCTTTGTCTATGGTCAATGGTTACATAAAATTTAAACATAATGGAGCAGACATAGCTTCTTAGTAGCACAATAATAGGCACAAAAACATCTGCAAAATTTCTTCACCGTAATTAAACTAATATGTTATTCATATTGACTGTTGATGTTTCGTAAGATACTTGGAATCGATACTCGAAAGTTTAGATTTTATGCTACTCTTTGACATGTCTTCTCACTTATACCATTAATGTTCTGGGACAAATTCCTCATTGGCTCCAGATCTGACCCTCCTTTTCGACTGACCATTATAAAGAACTCTTAGTTTAAACATCATTATTGAGAATTATCAGTTTTAAGAGAAAACAACCGAACAGTATTTGTGTCATATAACTGAAGTAGGTTTAACATAGTTTTATACTTAGATGACCTAACAAATAAAGTACATTTCATGAGTATACTGAATTTTATGGTTGATATGTGGCGTATTATTTTAACAGTATACATTAATTAAATCAGATACAAATGATATTGAAAATAGTATACAAATCACGAGATTGAAGTGTCTTAGAAAATGGCAGTGGAAAACAATTTTCATTTTAATAGTGAAGAAAGAAATAAAAATCTACTGAATAGCTAAGTATTATTTTGAAATTCCTTGTATTGAAGTCATCGATCCTATTGATTTAAGATTGAAGAAACAACAATTCGCTAATGCGTGTATTTGCGTATGATATTGGAAACATAATAGTCGGTTAACGGATGAAAGAAAAGCAGAATAAATGAGTAGATGTTTAGAAGTTCTTTCAGATACATCGTGCGTGTAAATATATTGCAATAATTTACTTGATACTGGACTGTACATTAATGTAACCTCTTACACTTCATCTGCCTCTACTTACCAAGACATTTTGCAACGTTGCAGCAAGGCTCTCCATGAGAGATAAACACTTTTAATTTGAAATGTTAGACAATTTACTCTATGGAAGGAACAAGTACGTGAGATAAATAACTTATCCTTATTTATTATAATAGCAGAATAAAGGCTTCTATTTTCCGTGAGTATTAGGCATAAAGTGACGTGAGATATAGTGTGCTTTTAAAACAATGTCATTAAATATTTTAGAACTTTCTTTATCCTATAAACAGCAAATATATAACTAAAAATATGTTCATCGAGGGGGTCATAAGTATTGCTATATAAAATGTGATGCACAATGCCGAAAGTTATGCTAGAATTATGTAATATATGTAATATTATGGTGAAAATCGTAAATAATCTGTACTGGAAATTTACTATTGATTACATGTAAACATTGTTTGTATATTTTTCTTTACTACATGTTAATAGGTATCATATCCTAAAATATTCTATTGCCTTTCGTAATAGTTCGTAGCTCTCAAATTATATGAAATTGTCATAGAAATTTTCTGCCGTATATGATAAACTCCAAGGTCAGAAGTGCTATTTGTACGATAATGCTTTGTAGTAAAATTGTTAGAAAGGAAATATAACTTCAAGTTTCTTGAACAAGACCCAGTGACAGCATATATAATTGATCTATCAGCTGTGTGTTGATACTGCTGAATATCTCTCCTGAGGAAGCAATATTCTTCATAAGTTAAGATTGCATCCCAACGACCGGTCCTTCCCTTGAGAGCCAGGGGATTCTTTAGCTGTCAACTGTTATTGAAATTGTACAAAAAGCAAGTAATCTCCATGCAGGAGTATTACGGACGAGGTCTAGGCATCAGATACATCACTGAGCTCCTCCGCAACTACCATCTGAATGGTTTGCATAAAATCATTCTCAGACACGCGAATGCTTCCAAATGTTTGACAAACATAAATAATATATATCATATAAGTCTAGACAAGTCTCTAAATAACATGCATACATACATTTTGTCTTGACCAAAAATAAATAAAACAATGTGAATTTTATCAGTTATGTATTAATGATATTCCACAAACAAGAGAAGAATAAAATACAAGACACATGAAATATGTTCTCTATTAACATTTTCAGAGGAAAAACATGACATAATATACCTCTGGTGAACAATAGTTATAATTTATAAAATTTCGGGAATCAAGAGTGTGACATAAAGTGATAGAGACATTGAGATGCATTTGCCAATCGTAAATACCTCATAGCATTGAATCTCCGCCTATACTAACACGACATATAGGTGTACCAAATTTTAATGAGCGGTACTATGATTCGCCCGCGGTGTCGCTACCCTACGAATGAAGGACTCGCGTTTATTTGCATTAATGTCGATCTCCTTTAATTGGGAATAAACATTTCAAGAGTTCCCTACATACTCATATGTCTCCCTTTAGACATATTTATATATGCTTAGACTTTTCCTCAACATTACCAATTTTCTTGCTCTCCTAATGATGTCCAATATCATGTGTAGTAATATTTCCCTCTATGGACCTGCAAATATTGGCAATACACAACCATCAGTTAAATTTATAACAATGGATTATGAAAACCTGCATGTAGTAATCAAATTAGTATGGAAGCGATATAATATTATTCTGAAAACAGTTCATAGAATTTTTGACAAACAATGGAAAGCATTTTTCTGACAAATACCTTCGGAAGAAAAATTATTTGCAAGAAGCTATTAGTGTTAGAAAAAAATATGTAGTAGATTACTATCACCTCCAATGAATAGAAACAGATATAGGATATAATTTTCAAGAATACATTGCCAAAATAAATCAATTAAAAAGAATCGCGCATATCTTGGGAATACATACTATAATATGTGGACCTTTGTGATGATTTCTGAGACTAGAATGAAATTTCCAAGTTGACTACTAAAGGGGACACACACACACACAAACGAACACGCAAACAGACACACACACACGCACACACATACATATCAGTCATTAGATAAGTGCTTCCCCGTGGCTAAGAGTTGTTCTGACTATTATCTCTAGCAATACTGGTGCTGACTAGCGCTCTCAGTCACTTTAGTGCCGTCTATGCTTGTGCCCTGTGGTTGTAAATTGCGAATAATCCACCTAAATAATATATATATGTATATGTGTATGCGTGAATGTGTGTGTATACGCATATAAAATATGTTTGTGTATATACGTGTGTGTATGTATATGTAAGCTTATATATATGAATGTATGTATGTATCTAGCTATAAATGTATGTACGCATGTGTTCGGATAAATGCTGATAACTTTTATGTTAGTGGTAATATTACATTTACTTTTGTCTACAGTAATATGCTTCTCGTATCTTACAATTCATTTCCTCAAATAATATTTTTCAATCGTTGCAAGGGTTTTAATCTTTTAATTTACAATTTTGTGTAACATAATTAGCAATTAGTCTCTTCGTATTCAATAAATGAAAAGCTATATACTGGTTTGAAGAATAATTCCAGTAAAAGATTTAAAAATTGATTTTATACAGTGCTGTATCCTAATAAATTTTATCTAATATTTTTTTCAGTGTAACAGATTACAAAGTGAAATATATTCCGGTAATCAATATTCGATGCATCTATACATTTTAATATACACTTTTAAATATACTTTTAAGAAGAAAAGGAAAATGAGATGCCCGTTTCACAAGGGTTCACAGACTATGTATATAGATGTGTGTGTGTGTGGTTATATATATATATATATATAACTCCCTTGGCAAACAGGACACAGTCGTGTGTCGATAAGCCAGCTGGAGGAGATGTCCTCCTGGGGCTAAAAGCAACAGTAACATCCACCCCTAGGGGTCAGCCACACTTAAGTGGCAATATACTACACTTTATATATATATATATATATATATATATATATATATATATATATATATATATATATATATATATATATATATACATACATATGCATATACATGTATATATATATACATATATATATACATATATATATACGTACATACATACATACATACATACATATATATATATATATATATATATATATATATATATATATATATATATGAATGTATGTACGATTGTACACATGTATCTATATGTGTCTATATGTATGTATAAGTACGTTCTAACCGCTGATACTACTAAATGCTAGTACTAAATAGCTTTTTTTCTGTCCATTTATTCGGATATACAAACAACGATTTATAATAGTTTGTTACATTTAACTCGACTCAAAAACTCTGCTACTGTGCACCGCTTTTTTAAGGAAAACGTCTTTCTGTTTGTCTCTCCGTCTGTCTGTCGCTCTTTCTCTCTCTTTATGTATATATATATATATATATATATATATATATATAATCAATCAAGGTGCAAGGAAGGTGTGATCCAACAGGTAGAGTAGTCCAACAGGAACAGTAATCCGAGGTACGAAAATTCCAGCAATTGGGTACTCCAAATCCAGTTGAAAGGCCGGGATCCGTGTGAGCGTACGTTATATAAGTTCAAAAAAAGGAAAAGGACAAAAAATAACAACAACAAAAAACAACAACGTGACGACGTGATACAGATAGTGTTACTAGACGCTCGGGAAAGGACAGAGAGAGAGTATGACATTTCGAGCGGAGCTCTTCGTGGACGTCGGTGGGGATTTCTTTTCTTCCTCCGTTTTTCCCTTCTTTGGACTTGTTTCCGATCTGTATCATGTCCTCACGTTGTTGTTTTTTGTTGTTGATTTTTTGTCCTTTTCCTCTTTTTGAACTTATATATATATATGTAAGGAGAGAATGAGAAAGAGATAGAGAGAAATGTATACAAATATTATGTTACTGGTCTTTTCCCCCAGAGGCTGAGGCCGTGATAGTGCACCGCATTGCAGTGTGATTATTCCTGTACAATTTCTGGTGAGAGCTACACTTCTTTGTACTGCACGTCGAAATGAGCACACATCGAAATACGATGTGGGTTGATGTGGTATTTCAGATAAAAATTTTCTCAGACGCTGTTTGATGACTGCCGCATCAAAACCGCGTAAAACTCTAATGCTACTTGGCAGAATTTTGAATAGATGTGTACTCTCTGAAACTATATGTCACAGTGCTTGGTCTTTATTCTACATTGAGAAGACAGGTACTGTGCTAATATGCAGTACTGTCCATTTCGTTGGTTGGTACAGCTTCCATTTTCAATGCTTTGAGCTAGAACCTCCAGGATCTTTGATATGTTTTATCATTGCTTATTTTTAACGTCTTTTCTCTAGTGAGTAGAGCTTCAATTCCTTTATCCACTTTCGGTAGTGTATCTGTTTTACCGACTCAAGTGTCTTTTTGTGTAGTGTCACTCGATTGCCTCCAGTTCCACCACCAATTTGACGCTCTGTGCGTACAACAGTTGGGATTTATAATCCAGAAGACTGAGAGCATAATCGTCCAATTTAGTAGCATGGTATACTTTTTTCTAAGTTTAGAATGATCTCGGAATGCATCCAGCTCCTCGCCAGTAGAGTGTTGTCATCCTGGTAATATTATGTACATGGAGAAAAGGTGAGCTGGCAGAAAGGTTAGCACGCTGGGCGAAATGTTTAGCGGTATTTTGTCGTTTTTACGTTCTGAGTTCAAATACCACCGAGGTTGACTTTGCTATTCAGCCTCTCGGGGTCGATTAAATAAGTACCAGTTATGCACTGGGTTTGATGTAATCGATTTAATCACTCTGTCTGTCTTCTCTATGTTTAGCCCCTTGTGAGCAATAGAGATATAAATATGCACATGGAATATTGCTAGGTCACACACCGACACTTAGTCTGGGATTGTAATACATCCTGGTAGAGTGTTTTCCATTTGTGGTCTGTGTGTTTGTCGGTAATGCAGTGCTTGAAAATTTTCAGCATTGAAGTGCTTGTTGTTTTCATCAACCCACCTCTATACTGCATTCAGTTTTTTTTGCTGTTGTTTTTATTCTTTAAGTCATCGGGCTTGACTACCTGTGAAAGGTTTGCTTCATCAGCATAGCTATTAAGAATGGCTGACTACACGATTGACAGCATTCTGAGAGAGCGACTCAACGAACAGTAGCTGCCCTTATACAGTTCCTTGAAAGACTTAGCTGAGAGATGATGCCTCCCACTCCCTAGAGAAAACACTGCCTGATTTTTGCCTTTAAAAATGTGATACAGACATTTAACTTGGTTAACAGTGATACCAAGGTCTCACATTTTGAGTTGTATCATCCTATGTTCAACATTGCCGATGTACTTAGCAAAGGACATCACATCCGCATTTGAGTGGTTGAGCTGCTGTTTGAGTACCCAATCATAATGCTGTAGATGCTCTATGAAGCAGCTCCTCCGTGGACGTAAGTTTTGTTGCACGTTTGTGAGCAAGTTACTTTCTTCCAAGATCGACCTCCGTCTGAGAATGCATTCCTTCACCTTGCTAGCATTTGAAGATCAACCAGAAATTTTTGGCATCTGCTCTGCTTTTCCCTTTATGGGCAGGGCATATTATACCGTCTTTTCTCGTTATTGGAGAGTTTTCCACATGTAAAGAAATTCTGAAAATTGTATCTGCATTAATTTTGATTGGGCTTTCTTGTAAGACTTTACACGGACAGCCAGAAATAGTCCTGGACCCGTTCCTAAGTTCGGGTGCATCTTATTAATGGCAAACATTATATCTTCAAATTTAAATCAATTTAATCTATGGTTGGCTTTTTTCCATGGAGATATACGGTGTTTGAAACTTATCATATGTACTAGTGGATAGGTAAACACATTTTGAAATTATTTATTTAACACTTCAATATCTTCCTGGGATCCGTAGTTAGTTAGCTTACCATGTATTTGTACGCAGGCCATTTCTTTTTAAACCTGTAGAAGGCTCTAAGATTCATTTTTATTATTTTACACTGACTCAGTTACTCTTTTTACCTTTACCTTTTCTTTTTTGTTGTTGAGTCTGAATATATTTTCCATCTCTTTCACGAGGGATTTTTCGCTGTCATTAAGTTGCTTTAAATGCACTATGACTATGTCTTATGCGGAATCTCAATGTGTCATCAGGGTTGGTCGTGTGGTATCTTCCAGGATGTATAACGCAAATCTACAGTGAGGTTTTCTCTTCTCATTGTACAGAACACAGCATACACTGGGGCATTACCTATGTCTGCAGACAGCAGATGTGCCTCTCAGTACAATGTATATTGCATGATTGTAAACAGATAGATTTCTCAGGTTTCCATTCGGACGTACACACACACACGCACACACTCACACACACACACCCACACACACACACCCACACCCACACATACCCACACGCCCACACACATACACACGCACACACACACATATATATAGCACTTTCTTTGGGGACCAAGTTGTAGAGACGTATTTAGCATCATGCTAAAATGTATGTGTAGAAAGAGCACCACTATTATGCCATACATATATCTAAAAGTCCACAAAGATTAGATTCGAAAAGTGCTTCATGACTATGTTATATTCAAATGCTCAATGCTAGTGCCAACTGCGAATTCATGGTCGTATGATAATTATAAAATGTCATAGACTATCTAAGATAAATAAGCATGCAAAATATCTCTTTTTATGTTAATTGCCTTACATGTTGAGCAATGCTAATGCTACATACACACTAAAACGTCATTCTTAATGACAACATCATGTAGTTTCAGTTGTTAACTGGAATTTACCAGTTAAGTATGAGACATACTTTCTCTAATTATTATCTAATTATTTTGCTAATTCTGATGATGAAATTTAATTTAAAATGAAATTTTTTGATATACTAATGCTTGGTGGAAATAAATTTGTAGTTGTAGCAATTGTATTCCCACAGAAATTTGAGTTTCGATAGATGAAACGTAAAGGAGTCAGAGAAATCTCCCGTCATGTATCCCTCAATACAAGGTAGGAGAGAATTTTGGTGGAAGTTTGTATATGTGTGTCTATACATATGCATAAAATATACATAATCAAAACAGGTAAAGAGGCCTTAACGTGCAGATATAATTACACGGACGAAGTTATATTTGTTCGCACGAGGAATCGCATATCCAGTAGCCATTTTATACACGATATATGGCTTCTTTTAAATATAAAATCTTATTTGAATTATCACTAAACTTAATGTTTATATTATTTATTTATATTTATTTTCAGGTAACATTATGGAAGAAACTTTGTTTGTGTTTTCAAAGGGAAATGAAGAAGGCGCATTTAAATCTAAAATTTCTCACACGAGAGCGACGATTTATCAGAAAATTACGCCAGCTGCAAAAGCATCAAAGGCAGATGTTTTTAAAATTAACACGAGAGAAATTACGAGAACTGAAACGTAAATCAACTCGGAGTAAAGCTGTTCGTAAAATTGATAATACAAATCTACGAAAGAAAATTTTATTGAAACAATCATACAAAAAGTATAAAGCCACTAAATTTAGTGATTGTCCGATTGATTTGGAAATATCATAACTTTCGACTTGCAAACGTTTTGTGAACTTAAAAAATAAAAGAAGCGATACAATACAACACAAATTAATATATAGTAATGTGTGAAAATATATTCACACAATATATGTTCGCACAAATTTATATTGGACAAATGCATGACCAAAAACCACTTATGATTTCATGTAAAACACAATAACCAAATATATATAAAACAAAAGACGCTAAGTCACTAAAACAGTGTATTTTATGCAAAAGTTTTATATTCATTTGATATGTATTAATGGCCTATAATGTAATTTTCTCACCCGGTGCCAATAATGGTGTAAGAAGAAACACTAAATTCGTAGTAACTCTTAAACCGACGTTAATGTGTCTATACGACAAAATCTGAAACTAATATTCATATAATTCTGCTCGGAAAAACAATTTTAAAAACACTTTTCCGTGAGAAAAACTTGTTAGATCAAGTCTTTTTCATTGGTATCAATGACTTTAAAAATATTCTTACACATTTCGTAGATTTTATCGAATAACTATTTTACCTTATTCACTAATAAAAATGCAATCTCATTTTTTCTTAAACGAGCAGTAAAATATCTATTAAATTTTTGCCATAAATGTGCAACAATAATTACTTTGAAAACCAATCATCTAATTAATCAGTATATTATGAAATGTCATACGATTTTAAAATAAAATAGATTTTATGGAAAATTTCAAATAACACTTATAATTAGAATTTTGGTTTCTAACTTTCTAACGGATCCCACTTGCATATATTAAATAGTTGATACGATTATAAACATTTTTGATGAATTAGTATTTCATTTTGTTTAACAATCTCTGAAAAACAATACACTCTTAGGTAACTTTCTGGTAAATGGAAAAGGAAGTAATTCCGTTTTAATTCTATTTCTCCTACGTTATTAATGTGTTAGCTAAATTCATCAGCAACGATTTCACATTTTCTGTCTACACTAAAGGAAATTAGCTTTAACCGTAGCTGAAAAGAAACTGATGTTGAGGAAAATCAAAACTAACTACGAGACTTATTTCAGTTATGTAAATGATTCTTTAGTATTAAAATTCTAGACCAAGCATCCATAATACTGGTAATGATAACATGTGAACATCGCATAAGACATGTCAAATTCTCATAAAATCATTTCCAGTGTCACTTACAGATATAACTCTGCAGCAAAATTACATCAGTGAGATAAAAGCCAAAATAGTTATAATTATACAAGTTTTAAACCAGTAAACTATCACAGAAGATACTTTTATTACTGAAGCAGCACACAGCGTGTGTTCGATACATTGAAATTCACATTACAGTATACATTTACAAACAGTAAATGTTTAACGTTATCGCGTTGATGTGTAATTGAATACCCATGCAAAATGAAGAAATGCCTTTTTCATTTCTTCTTTGATAGAATAGAATGTGTTGTCCGAGTTTATTTATGATATTATTTCGGATTACTTTAGTGACCACGCAAAAACAAAAGCCTGTCTCTGTACCGAGAAATACATCTTTGAGATATTTAAGTATCCCAGCTTCTTGTTTTCGAATTTCTATATACACTGCGGTGACAATATAGGCATATATTTATCTAACTTTGCGTGTTATACATGGAGATTCACTTCTCTATTATTGGGCTCTTGACGGTTGCTTTAGAAATGCTACCTGCAGCACGCGGTAAAGCTAATGCATTAATCTATCTAGTCCTATAGTGAAATGCTTCGGAATTTGTGTGTGTTGGCGTGCGCACGCATGCGCGTGTATATGGTGGGAGATGTGCGTATGTTGATTCGTATGACAGCAAACGTTATACAGAATGAGGTGTCTGAGTGATTGAGAACTTTCTCTATGTCAATCATATTCCCAAGGAAGAAAAACACCTACGTTAAACCTTAATATAATTTACTTATCGACCATTCACTGGAAATATATTTTGCCTTTTCTTTCTGTTTCAATCATTAAGTTCCGGCCATGCTGGGTCACTATATTAAAGCACTTATTTTTAAGTATGGCATTTATACTGTTTCTGCTGAACGGGAATGTAAACAGACCAACACAGGTTGTCAAGTGACGGTGGATAACAAACACAAACATAAACACACATATATGCCTATACATGCACACACACACACACACACACACACACACACACACACACACACACACACACACACACACACACACACACACACACACACACACACACAGGTTATTTCAGTACCCTGATCCCTAAAACCCAAATCTTTTTTTTTAACGTCCCGTGAGGTATATTGAAAAAAACTTATCTAACCAGTACAAAAGAGGTAACAAAACATAGGAAAATCCAAAAGAGCAACACCAACTACATAAACAAACAGCAAAATCAAGGAAAAAAAAGTATCCTATAACGAATGTAACAATAGAAGCGAATCAACAGTAGGAAGTACAAGAAGTGAGACAACACAAAACTGACAGCAAAATAAGAATTACACATGGAATAAGTTTGACATATTTCAATGGTGAACGCACCTATTACAAAGTTCTTCGAAGTATGGATATGTTTCTTGTGTTGTCTGAAATAAGCAAATGAAATATATTAACAGCAGCACAGGTATTAGTGTGCAAACCCTCTCCAATCTCTACTGGGAACATTAGAGCAATACTTTTTGATTAGAGCAATACTTTTGGCAACTACAATTACTTCGTTGACATGAACCATGAGACAGATGGTATTACATGTAGACCTCTAGGCTGCTAAGAATGGTGAGCCCGGAGGCATTAACTGCATATTTCAGGAAAGTTATACCTCGAATTCAGCTGGGAAAATATATTTCTTTAGTCGCCTGGAGATTTTTCCGCGATAAGCTGGATCAGTGGATCAGTTATATGAGCAATTGGAAAGGCATTTTCGACACCCGTACTGTTTGTTTGGGATTCACCAAAAGGAGTGTGAGTGCAAATGATTAACAAATGTCCTTGCGTACTTTTATCTAATTTAATCTCCCATGCACCAATATGAATATATATGTGATGAAGCATTTCTTTCCGGGCATAGGATATTCCTCACGTTAGTAGAATTTATATGAGCGTACATTATTCACACTTCCAGACATCTGCCAACAAGTAACCGCAGTTTTTTGTATCTCTACTATTAACTTAGAAAAGACAGCCATGGACCAACAACTTGGATCAGCTAGATCCCCTTTCAATGTGAGAGGATTTAAGGAATAAGATCAGTTAACTGCAGTCAGCAGAAGTCAGCAGAAGTCAGCAGAAGCTGACCGTGACTCCGCTAAATTGTACATTAGAAATTTGCTTCAGCAGAGACAAAGCCACAGAAAATATGAGAGAAGGGACAAGATTGGTTAGATGTTTAGACCATGCATGTATCGAGGGTTTCACGAACGAATTTCTAACAACAAAAATGGCTCCCGTACACTTGGAACACGTAGAAGTCTATGAAAGGCCAATACTGAAATACGAAGCAGAGGAGCACAATTACATTCCCAAGGTATTGCACCTAAAAAGTGTGCACCACTTCTAAACAAAGTTGGGTATTTAGCCCGTATCATATTTCAAACTGATCTCAGTGAACTCTAGACTGTAGATGATGAGTTTGGGTGTATACGTCATCTAATCTTGAACGAAGGGAAAGTAATATGAAAATTCGTGTTAAATGAACGAAGAATCGAATTCGTTGAGCCGTTGTGTAAGGGAGAAATAGTCGCGTTTTGAAGGAATGGACTATGAGTTCTATGCTCATATGCTGGACTTGTTAAATTCTGGCTTATCGCTCGTTGCAACGAGAACAGATGGAGAACAATCCTTATAGTGTCAATAAGTCAGTGACACCTCAATTGCAAACGGAGTCGCAAAAAGAGTTCCGAAAATACGCCTTCAGAAACATGACCCTTTATGGAAGCAGAGTTAAATATTTTGGTCTGAGATTTAGTAAACATACTGAAGCTTGTCAACGGTTACCTCGTTCGAGAAACGCAAGCATAGAATACCACCAGTAATTTCTCTTCTCGGCGTCAAATTCAGATGATACGCCATAAAGCATTTCGGTGGCAAATCTGGCTTCAGCGGGATATTGGTCAAGTATTCGCTTTCAACACTTAGCAAATATCCTGGTTGAGTCAAATATTTTCACCTCAGTATTTCAATAACATATAATTGTTGACAGAACGCACGCAGAATTGTGGAAGAGATAGACTCTAGACGCCAGCTGGAATATTTACATTTCAGAAAGGCATACAAGCGCTATACTGACAAATTGACGGCTTGAGAAATAACAATCCTAAACTCGAGTTTATTTGCTCAATGCTTGGAAATGAACACGGACGCATCAGCCCCAGAACACACATTTTGGTAGGGTGCCCGCTTGACCAGCTGATAGAATCCATCTCTTTCATATACAGCCAAATAACAGTATTTCCAAAAGTAGTTTCATGCGATCTGAAGTAATATTCAATGATTAAAGCGTCATATATTGTCATTACCATATGCCTTACAATTACGTTCGCTTCTACAACTTTTCCAAAATAGATTCTCCGTGTGTTTGATAAAACACAAACTGTTAACAACAGGTTTATTCCTTTATTGACGTGACCCCAAAGAATCAGCTCGTACGACTGTGTTAGTAGTGTACAGATAGTTGCAAAATGTGGATTAGAGTGAATAAATCATATCGAGAATAGATATCTGTTTTTCAGGCATAGTCTTTCCGTTGTCGAAATCGGCACTAGCCGGTATTGTTCACATTTGACGTCTTTTATACTTTCACTTGCTGATAATGCCAGTGGCTAGAGACATTTCATGTCATATAAGACTGGCAAATTTATTATACATATGGAGGCCTGGACCGAATCAACCACAATGTCTTGTTTAGAACATAGATTCAGTAGACAATACTGCCAGAAAGAAAATACTTTTATATAGGAATCAAGTTTCATACTCACGGATATTTCGTTACGAATGTTCGTTACCAATACCGACATTTATACTTTCTTTTAGATTTTGTTTATAACTAAATTCCTGTATGCTTTGGTATAGATCCGTTAACCTGAATTTCTGTGATATCCGACCTCATTGACTTTAATCCCTTTCACAACTTCCTTTCTGTTATCAGTGGCATGATATGAGAATTCAAGTTTTCAAAAGTTTCTAGGAATATTATCCTTGATGAATTGATAGACTTTTACAAGGCAGTTTCGATTTATTTGAATGAAATATGACCTGAATCTGCTATATAACGGAGATATGAATCGTCTAAAATGCACGCGAAACAATAGGAAATAACTAAAATCACTAGAGAGATGTGAAATATAACGTGTTTTGAATGGCACAACAATGCATAGTGGACTATAATAACTGTTATAATTTAATTATTCATAGTTTGATAAAACGAAAGCTGCTTCATATATTGTTAAGAATTGAGCGAGTCACTACTATAATCCGTTTGCAACGGTTATATATACTAGGGAGATATTTTCGACCCTATCACAAACTTTATTTGAATTTTCTCCAGGCCCCAATCAAACAAGATTCTTGACTAATAATCTTAAGGATTTATCGAAGTAAGTGGTACATTTCCCCATTAGCTGATCATTCAATAATTAAAGACTTATCAATGAATTCCTCTTGTATATATCAACGATCACGATACTGAAGAATATGAATGAGTGAAAACGAAAACGGTTCGCTCCATTTTCTGAAGTTGAATTACTTATCTTTTTAATGGATGCTTATTTTTAATGTTCAAACACACGTTTTACACGAGAATGGACTAATATATATTAATAGCAGTAAACAATGAATGGGAACACGAGCTAGGAAGCATAAACGATAAATAAGGGAGTACGGCCAGAAGAAAAAAACAAGATGCTGTATGAGCCATTTTTATAGGTATAATTAAAATGCAGGAAAATTATTATTCCATTAAATTATTATTCCACTAAATGCAATTGGAACGAAAGGCAAGAATATATAGAATATGAAAGGAAGTATATCTACAATATGAAAAATAATAGTTTCGAATCCAGGTAACAAAACCAGCAATTTTAAGGAGAGGGAGTTAGTCAACTACATTGACACTACAACTTGGTAACCACTTTTTTGTTTAACTCAAAAGAATAAAAGGCAATTTGACCTCAGTGGTATCTAAAGGGTGAATGTAAAGAGATAGTATGAACAATGTGAGACATTTTATCCGACGCCCCAAAGATTCTCCTATCTTAGAATATGGTGATAGTATCAGTGGGGATGATGCTTTTTACCTATGCAGAATATAGTCGGTCCTGACAATTCACTAACACATCTCAACTGATATCTGGATTGATCATGCCACATGATAATGAGGTCATAAATGCTTCATGATCAAACTAATTACTTGTTAAACTATCACGTCCACCAAAACATTCAGCATTCCTTGAGGGCTTAGAGACTAACTTTGGAAGCATGCGGAAGTTATGGAAAATGAGAGTTTCGTGGCTTTCTGTAATGATATCAATTATACCCAAGGGCACTAATCCACAGGAAACAGCATTCTGAAAGGTTCTATATTACAATCAATATACCATAGAACACGTCACCTTTACAGCTCTTGATAATAGAGAGAGAGAGAGAGAGAGAGAGAGAGAGAGAGAGAGAGAGAGAAAGAGAGAGGGAGAGAGAGAGATTCCATGCAAATTGTGTTCTTAGTTCATGTTCCTTTTCAAAGAATATTCTTTATTGAAATCCTATATCGATTTAACGGTGACAGTGTGTATGTGCTTTAGAATACAATATTTGGATCTGCTCAATTTCAGTAATGTTTCTGAAGTTATGCATACCGGATGGAAAAAATTACCAGAGCACAAATTCATAGAGCGGAGGGTGAAATGTCATTTTTTTTAATCATCCATGTGAAAAGCATGTATTACGCATTTCAACTGGTGGTTGACTGAGACATGTAAATTTAACTACAAATAAAACTTCTTTCACAAAATCAAGCTGTTTGTCTTTTAAAGAAAGCAAAACATCCGGGCATTGTACATTCCAACATGAAACAGTAAGTAAGGTGTTAATTAAGGACAGATTATAACATGTAATGATAAATCATTAGGAAAATCTATGTTCCCCCGAGAGGTAGATTATATGCAATCATTTGCCTTGCTAGAAATAACAAACGCATTTCCTTCAGATTAAATTGCAGCTCCAAAAAAATGTAATTGTACATTGGATAATATATTCGTGCCTGCAAATTGATGTGAGGGTCATAAATAGCATACCTTTATTCATAAAGATACGTATCAGGTCTCATATGTGGCTACATTACAATATAAACCCAGCAGACATTCAACAGTTCCATTGTGAAAGACAAGTTTGAAAACAACTTAATCTGAGCTGAAAACGTATCTAAAACAATATTACACTGAACAATGTTGCCAAAGCCTCCTTTCCGTTCCTATCGTTCTCATTACAGGAATAAGATCAATATAAACAGTATGTAACTCTTTTCAAATATAGCTTTGAACAATTATCTTGTATGTTAGACATTATTTATCGTGTAGCGATCGTTATCTCTTCAGAATACACAGTTTACTTTCAGACAGTGAATGTGAGTTCACAGATCATATATGACAAATAATTATAAAACCCGATGTTGTTGAAACAAGAAAAGAGGTTTAACTGAATACCTAACCTATGGCGTAACAATTCTTTTCACGGTAGGGTACTTGATTTATTTTCTTCACTTACGTCTCAGGTAAATGAAAAATGATGAGTGGAATAGGTTAATAGTTGGCAATAAGAAGCAATCAATAAACAATGATATATAGTTGAATCAGTGCAATTTCAACTATCTATTCACTAAATTAAACATTTAACATCTAAGCACACATAATTATCGAGGCACACTTCTAGGAGACACTATTTGCCTATATTTACACCTTGCTATTCCCTCATCAATCAGAGAAATATTGAATTTCGACTCAATAATATATCTTATTCCTTGTTGACAGCTATCAGTTCTTCATGAGATATTGCTTCTACTTACTCACGGTAGGTGCTTCGACATTTTCTCCTTCCGATAACTTTGTCTGACATGTTAGGTCTTATAGATTGATAGCAATGACAAAGAGGTGAGTGTTATACTGTTTTAGCACATTGCATATTCACACAAATTTAACCTTGACTGTATCATGTGGTTTCACTCAATCTTTCTTGTATTCTATTTTATTATTATTGATAAGCGTCAGTTAATCTGTAAATACTTTCTTTTACTATTCATTAGCGAATTTGTTGCATTTTCATAAACCTATTATATGACTACATCGAACTAGTCATAGAGTCTGTTACATATAATGTATAACTTATTTAATTATATTCTTATTCAATTTTGAATATCTCAATTTTATGCATCATATTTTTCGTACACTACGAAAATGTAAATACGATATTATTATCGAGCTCAATATAATGTTACAACATATATTTTGAATGGAAGACATGAAAATAATAGTCAAATAATAGCAACTGAATAGCTGAATGTATACGAATGTATATGAATTTTCTGTCGTTCAAATTATATATAAGAGAACACAAAATATTCCGTATACATATGGATACATATGTATACCACATACATATGGATAGATAAAACTGATATTATGGATTTGGGAAATTGGAAAAAAATCATTAGTCTAAGCAAAGCTGTTAGCTATGTGGCGATGTTTATCACATGAAAGTAAACGGTGAAAAACACTTGATACTAGCATAAAGAGAAAAATAGAGATCATAGTTGGAGATAGTAAAGAAAGAACACTTGTGTAAAAATTAATGATACTCTAATAGATATTAACTTTTTTTCCGTAAAAACAATTTAAAATGAGAGTATCCAAAACAAAAAAAAAAAAAAAAAAAAAGATATTCAATCAAAATCAATCGAGATTTTACAGAAATTTAAGGATACAATAAATGCCTCACGTTCTTCAACTGACAAAATATTTTTATTTATTGTGGAGAACATATGGAGTGAGGAAAAAGAAATTTAGAGGACGTGATAGTCCTCTATTACAGTAAACGCATAGAAGGTCAATAGTGAAACTCTTCAAATTACGATTCAAAAACTTCGGGGTTAGAGAAGGGAAGATCAGGAAAAAACGTGGTTACCTCACATTTATAGCAAACCTGATAATCTGCCAAACGTATTTTATCAGTTGCTACGAGTAAGATCTCCACGGCAATATAAATATATACAGATGGAAAATTAAACACACTTTCATGACAGAATCTCATATGTACCGTAGGTGAGTAGATGCAGCATGCATGAATCCATTCTCCTGGGATTAGGAATTTAGCATGATATATATATATATATAGATAGATAGATAGATAGATATCTTTTTATTATAGCCACACAGGGCTAAATACAGAAAATGAACAAATTACAAAGTAGAGCTTTTCTTTGGGGTGGGGTGTAATTTCGATCAAAAGGGATCGCGGGAAGAAAAAAAAACGTGAGTGGGGGGCGATCAATAGGGATCATGTATCACAGTCGATGTAAAAAATGGGGAACAGATTAGGTTTATCCGTGGAGAGAAAAGCCTACGGAAAAGACCACGGTCACCTCAGGTTTTTTTTTTAAAGGTACATGAAAGTAAGTACCTTCTCTCTTTTTGTCTCTTTTTGTTACAAGTTTATGCTTAAAATGGTGTCTTTCATTCTTACAATTCTTGCCACATTTACCCATTTTTTATTGAAACTTTCATTCGACAACACTTTCCTCTCTATCCTCATCCTCCTTTTCAAGTGGTACTTGAAAAAGTTGACGAGGGACTGACCAGAGAGGAAAGTGTTTGTTTGTAGACCTTTCAAACGCGTCCACCACACGCATTCTTTTGCCATAGCTATCAGTGTTACAAAAACCGTTTTTCCTTCCCGTTTAAAGGAAGGTGGCGGAACAATATTCACGATAGACTCGGCTGATAAGTGGGGTCGTCCCACACGCGACAACAGCCGTTCGACGAAGGTCCACGGCTCTGAAATATCTGGACACTGCACGAGTGCGTGCAGAACGGTTTCGTCGCCCTGACCGCATATCGGGCAGGTCGGTCCGGTGGTTTTCGAACCGTGTCTGTAGATCTTCTCTCGAACTGGTAGTGCGTCTCGATAGCATTGCCAAGCCAGGGATCTCTGGAAATTATCCATAGGCCCCGGCCCGAACGTCGTCTTGAAAAGGCGGGTTAGGAATTTCTCGTCGACACCCAGGTTTGCCCCGAGAGTGTCGTCAGACCTCCCCTCCACTAGTCCTCTATAGAACGCATTGGTCGTTTGGAAGATGCACAAGTTTGATCCCGGACGGCAGAGCTGTTGTAGAGCTTGGTGACACTCGCGGTGCCAATTGCCCAGTTTCGGTCTCTTCCTGATCCATGTTTGCAGTTCGGTGAGTGAGACGAGCTGCGGGAAGGCGTGCCTCACAAACGGCGCCCACACCTGTTCACCGTCGTCAATGAAGTTCCAGAGATGCCGCAGTCTCAGCGCATGTCTGCGCATCATTAACCACGGCATCCCCAATCCTCCACGTAACGGTTGTTGACAGCAAATGGATCGCCTCACCATCGGAACGCCACCCTTCCACAGAAAGCGGAAAAGTATGCGTTCTAGTTTCGTGATGGTGGCATCGGGACAAGGCACGGCGGTCAGGCGGTAATCGATGACTGATGCGATATACACATTAGCCACCTCCGCCCGGCCTTTTAGAGATAACTTTCTCTCGGCCCATGTTTGGCTGAGTTTGATCACTCCACTGGTGATCTCGTCCCAGTTCTTATCCATTTGGAGGTCCGGACTGAACCAGACCCCAAGCAGTTTAACCGGTCCGTCCGTTCAGCGTCCCACTACGGAGTCACTGTTGGACGGTATGGGCTTGCTTCTCCAGGTGCCGAGTAACAAACCCACTGACTTTTCCGGGTTAATTTTTGTTCCTGTCACCGTTTCGTATTCTTTAAGTGTCTCGCCTAGCATCTCGACGTGCTTTTCGCTCGACACTATGACGGTGACATCGTCCGCATATGCAGACACGCTCGTCCCGCAACCCAGCTCTCGTGGGATACCCCTCAGTGTCGCCAGCTTCCGCAGTAGTGGTTCGAGCGTCAATACATACAGAAGCGCCGACAGGGGACATCCCTGACGGACCGAACGCGTGATGTCGAACGGTTTTGACAGGTGACCGTTTACCCGTATTACCGATCGGATGCCGCTATACAAGGCAGCGATCCATCCGCGGAAGACGGGACCAAAGCCAGCTGCCCTTAGGACGGCCGCCAGGTATCGATGGTCGACCCTATCGAAGGCTTTAGATTGATCTAAATTGATCAGCGCCCCACTCATGCCAGGATCCTTAACTACCCTGTCCATGATGTAGCGCATGAGGTGGAGGTTGTCATGGATACTTCTGCCCGGCACGGCGCATGTTTGCGCCCTGTCGACCAGTTTATCGATGACAAGCGCCAACCTCTCGGCTATTACTTTGGCCAAAATTTTCAAATCTGCGTTGAGCAGAGTGATGGGCCTGAAATTATCTATAAAATTCCCCTTGTTTGGGTCTTTCTTCAGCAATGTCACTGCACCTCGGCTCACGAAACCGGGAATTCTCCCGTTTTGTTGCCAGTTGCAGTAGACTGATGCCAAGAGGTCGCCAAACAAGTCTGGCATTTGACAATACAGCTCGTAGGGTAGACCATCCAATCCAGGCGACTTATCCCTCGCGCAGCCCGCCATAGCATCCCTTACTTCAGCAGCTGTGATGGGACCCTCACAACACTCTGCCTCTCCCGCCGAGAGCCGCAGCAGGCCGGTCAGGTAGGCAGTGAAGTCCATCCTGCGTTCCGACCCACCGCTCGCACTGAACAGTCGAGCAAAGAGCTGTTGAAAGGCCCCACACATCCTTTCGGGTTCGAGCAAACTACATCTCTGTTCATCGATTAGAGACCGAATGGTGGCTCTGTTACCGCGTTGCGCCTCCGCCACCCGGGCTTCTCGCGCAGCTTCGATCCCTTCGTTCTTTAAGGCTCGCATTTTAGCTCTGACGACGCAACCTTCGTGTTTGGCGTTGAGGTGTTGGTCGTGGGCCATCCTCGGAGCCAAAACGTTGGTTGCGCTGCCAGTTGTAAGTGCCTCTTCTAGTTTCTTAACTAAGTCTCCCTCTACTCTATTTCGATCTATCGCTAGTTCTTTACTAAACCTAATAGATTCCGATTTAATTGCCATTTTCAGGGCAAACCACCAGCGGTTGTTAACGATGGCTCCTGTTAACGCCCTCTTAATTAATTCGCTAATCCGGTTCCTGTAAACCTGCCGCGCTAAGAGCGAAGCGTTCAGTTTCCAATAACCGGGACTCTGCCTATGTGTCTTATCTAAGTCGAGCGTACATGTCACAAACTTGTGATCTGTGTAGCTGACTATTTTAAATTGTGGACATCCTACACTATCTCTATCCGCTGTCCTACATAGAACTCTATCTAGATACGATCTCGACGATCCGACACGGTTTGTCCAAGTCCACGTTGGCACGTTCGGATGGTCGAGTCGGAACCTGTCAGACAAATGGAAACGTCTGAGCAGGTTTTTGAGGCACTTACATCCCCTTATACTCCTATCCACTCCCACATAGTCTATATGCGTGTCCAAGGTAGCGTTCCAGTCCCCTACTAACAGTAAAGGTCGTGACGTTCCCAGGAAAACCTCTAGACGTCTAAGGAAATCCGCCCGACCCGTTAAGGACGGTGCATACACTGCCACCAGACGGAAAGCACATCCGTTTGTGCCATCGACGTCCAAGACAACCAGCCTACCCTCCGGGTCTAGGAATATTGGCCTTACTTTTAGGTTCAGACTCTTCCGAAAAAGCACCGCGGTACCACCACCACCCATGTTTGGCAGACAAGGAGAAAAATAAATGTCGAAATGTCCACCAAACATGGACTTGAGGGCCCGCGGGTTACTGAGTCTGTTTTCACTGATAGCTATGATTTCTATGTTCTGTGACTTGATGTCATTTAGAAGGTTACCTTGCTTCCAAGCTGACGCCAAGCCACGTACATTTACACAACCTAATTTAAGCACAGTTGAAGTCGAAATTTTTGTTTCATACACGACAGTAAAAGAGACAAGAGAGAAGGTTACTTATTCGTTTCGAACGTTTTAGCTTCCTCTTCTTTTGAAGTATCTTGGATGAGGTTTTTGAAGAGTTTCTTTGATAAATATTTTTGGAACCCCCCAACCGCATTCGGAAAGAGGGTTTTGAGTGTGTGGTGCTGCGTTTGTGTGATGTGAACTATTTTGATGTGTTTCGGTGGTGTAGTGCGTGGATGATTGTTAAGCTTTTTATGATCTTCAGAAATGTTTGTTTGCGATATGATGTAGTCCATTAGTTTTGTGTTTTTTGTGTCTATCGCTGATAGCATTGTGTGTGTTTTTGTGATGTTGGTGCTGGTTTGTTTGTGCAAGGGGCTTTCAGCGGTTACATATTTTCTTGCTTTGCATGCATTTAATTTTGGGGTTGTTTTTGATCTTTTTCTTTTACTTCCTGTGGCTATTTGCCATTCTGTAGAACTTTCATCGTTAGACGAAATGTCTGACGAATCAGAAGGGGGTAAAGGCAAAGCATTTGGTTCTATTTGTGTGTTTGTCGATGGTGTTGTGGTGTGTGGTGTGTGTCGTGCGTGTGTTGTTGGGGAATTGGGAGTAGTATTGGTCTTTTCTTCGTTCTCAGTGGTTGTCTTCTTGGTTGTTGTTCTTGGTGTTGGTGTTGGTCTGTCTTTAGTTGTTGGTGGTGGTGTTGTTTCTGTTTTTGACTCAGGTGGTGGTGTTGTTTGGTTGGGTTGGTTTGTTCGTTGTTGCCGT
Organism: Octopus bimaculoides; assembly: GCF_046866305.1. Taxonomy (NCBI): domain Eukaryota; kingdom Metazoa; phylum Mollusca; class Cephalopoda; order Octopoda; family Octopodidae; genus Octopus; species Octopus bimaculoides. The sequence continues at coordinate 70,090,380 of NC_142928.1, read as the reverse complement.
TCTTTCGTTTTCGCATATAGCTGCTTGATCAGTTGTGCATACGGTGGTGTGGGTAATAATGCTGGTGTTTTGGGTTTTTGGTTTTCCCGTGGCTGTTGTTGTTGTTGTTGCTGTTGTTTCGCGGCAGAATTGCAGTCCTTTTGGAAGTGAGCTTCATTGCCACATATGTAACAGCGTGGTCGTCTGCCTTTCACCACTACATACAGCCTTTGCGTTGATGGTAACTTTATGTAGGTTGGTATTTTATTTAGTGACGCCTGGGTAATATGGAGAAGGATCTCCATTTTTTTACCCACCCACTGTTGCTTTTCAGAAAAATTAATTTGCAATATGTCAACTTCCTCCATATCGACACATACGGCTGATGTTATCCATAGTGTGTCTACCGTGGGAGGAATATTTTTTATGATAACCCTTGTTACCCTCTGACCAAGGTAACTCGGTATCATTGTTAACTCTTCTGTCTTAAGAGTTAGCGTTGAGAATCGTTTCGCTAACACTTCACTTTGAAAAATAACTTGCACATGGGCAAATTTATGCCACCAAGTTACATAATCCTTATATTGCCATACAGATCTCAAGCATTTCTCGATCTTTTCCGTGCTTGCT